>NW_028177476.1:0-5730 GCF_964030765.1 Micromesistius poutassou | reverse complement strand
CACGATAGCCTACACTTTAGACAAATAACACAGTGTGGCTGTGGGACCGCGCTAGCTAAAGCGCGAGGCTAAATGACAGGAATGACTCTGCTGCTGCTCCCTGCTACATGACAGAGTCGATGACATTGGGCTCTTATTGCCCCGATGGATCCCCCAGGTGCTTATTTTGTCTCCTTTTCTTTTTTACTTTTGGGGCGAGCGTCGCTAATCACAGTCTTTAGCTTATGAGCTAAGCGGAGGAACGGCAGTTAGAGAGAGGGAGTCTGTGTCGGAGTTCGGTGTGACAGTTGGGCGGCTTCTGTTGTGATCTATACTTTTATCGATTGGTAGTAAGTGAGTAAAGCTTTATTTGGTAAGTGGGATTTGTTGTGGGAAATGTGGACGTTTTGAAAGGGTGAGAAAATCAATGCAACCTGATTCTTATTTGGATAGAATATAGGCCTAATATTAAAATAATTATAATCAACATTTTTTAATAATGACAAGTCATTTTGATTTGATCGGGATTAATCAATACCAGATCCATGGGATTCCAGTTGAGGGATCATCAAAGACACCCACACCCACGCACATACATATACACACACACACACACGCACACACACACGCACGCATGCACACACGCACGCATGCACGCACGCACGCACACACACACACACACTCTGTGTTTAATTAATTTGTAAAAACTGACACGGTAGCTTAGACACATTCCATCACAAAATGTGTTCTAGATTTAGTGAGAGATAGTCAGCTGACACACACACACACACACACACACACACACACACACACACACACTCACTAACTTGTGGTTAGCTAACTTAGAGTTGGGGTTGGAATGGAGGGAATGAATAGAAAGTTTGAATGATGGATGGATATATGGAACTTTTACTGTTATGTATCTGTTTAAAGTGAGCTAAAGCTAGTGCTTGCTGGCGATGCGCTACAGGGGATTGTGTGCTCCAGATTAGCTCGGAATGCAGTGGTTAGCTATGTGCTACAGGTTAGGTATGAACTCAGGTGTTATTGACGTGCCTCGGGTTAACTTTGAGCGTAGGGGTTAGCTGTGTGCTACAGGTGAGGTATGACTTCAGGTACTAGAAATGTGCTACAGGTTAGCTATTAATCCAAGGGTTTGCGATGTGCTTCAGGTTAGCTATGAACGTGGGGGTAAACTATGTGCCGCAGGTGCTGTATGAATGCAGTGGTCAGTGGTGTGCTACAGGTTAGCTATGAAGCTATGAATGCAGTGGTCAGTGGTTAGCCATAACGACTAGAACATGCGAATCGTGGCACTGGAACAAAACGTAGATGTCCTGTAGGCAGCTTTGACTTCACCCCTATAGACTTTAAACACAGTGCAGGTGGTGTGCACAGAGTGTATGTGTGCATACACTCTGTGATTGTGGTTGAGGGTGTGCTAGGGTGTGTGTGAGTATGTGTGTGTGTGTGTGTGTGTGTGTGTGTGTGTGTGTGTGCATGAGTGTGTGACTTGTGTGGTTTGGGTTAAGCCGGTCCCATCATGTTGTATCCATTATCTTCAATAACATCCGTTCCATTTGGGCTAACCTCAGGGGCCTCAGGGTGTGTTTCTGTGTGTGCGTGTGTGTGTGTGTGTGTGTGTGTGTGTGTTGCATGTATGTGTGTGTTTGTTTGTGTGTGTGTGTATCTGTGTGTGTGTGTGTGTGTGCATCTGTGTGTGTGTGTGTGTGTGTGATTTCTGTCACCGGTGGAGTGGACACACTGGAACTCTTATGTCGTTATGGGGTCTCCCAGGCAGGATGCCAGGGGCCAGGAAGTTGTCTCTCCTTTCATGAAGACCTTCTGTTGCTCTGTCTCAACAGCTCACACAGAGACAGTTAGTAAGTCCTTTTAGTTCGCTGTTTACAACGTCGGAAACAAATAAAATGACGGAAAGTGTGAGGAAGAGTGCGAGGAAGAGGGGCAGAAAGCGACATAAATCTGATGGGCTATAAAGTGAGAGAGCGCAAAAGATAGAGAGCGAGAGAGAGAGAGAGAGAGGGGCCTATTACTTTACAGTGTGATGAAGAGGTGGAGACAGTTTGATGTAAAACAACCTGCGGGCATCGAGGGAACCTGAGGGTGAGAGGCTCGTGAGCGAGGGGAAAAAAAGCCACATCTATCATAGATGGATAGAAAGATAAGATAGACGGATAGAGTTGTACTTTGATAGACAGATTTACCGAGTTTAGTGATTATGGAGACTGATTTGGATAATTATAAGTGCACTTTGTTCGTATATGTGTGTGTCTGTGTGTGTGTGTGTGTGTGTGTGTGTGTGTGTGTGTGTTTGCAGCTCGTCGTCAGGTGAAGCGCCAGGAGAAAGCACATGACCATGTAACAGTAGAGTTTTGCCATGTGTGTGAAATGGCGGACATGGTGGAGTAGCTCACAGGGCTCTGAGTCCAGGCTTCAGTCACATTCACATTCCAGCATCGCCATAATCTGCGATTATATTAAGTAGAAGTGACCTGAAAGATGAGGGAGAGGGGGAGAGGGGGAGAAAGAGGTAGAGGTGGAGGGAGGGAGGGATGGAGAGAGAGAGAGAGAGAAAGGGAGAGGGAGAGGGAGATATATAATGGACAGAAAAAGGGAGAGAGCAATGAGATGATTAAAAGATTTGTGAAAGATTGGGAAGACCTAGGGCCCTGGGTAATATAGACCATACACACACACACACACACACACACACACACACACACACACACAGGTATCAGATGTCTGTGATAAACATCAGTGGCGGTACAACAGCCTCTGAATGAAGCTTTGATCTCTCTCTCTCTCTCTCTCTCTCTCTCTCTCTCTCTCTCTCTCTCTCTCTCTCTCACCATGCGTTCTCTAATGTGTTGTGTTTGTGATTATTTGAGAATCTCTGGATTTTGCTGAGTGAGCACTTGTGTTTGTGTGTGTCTGTGTATGTGTGTGTGTGTGTCTGTGTGTGTGTGTGTGTGTGTGTGTGTGTGTGTGTAAGTTAAATACACACAAGCCAGACACAACGACAGACACACTCACGCATCACTACACTGATGCTTCTCTCTCTCTTCCCCTCTCTCTTTCTCTCTCTCTCTCACTCTCTCTCACACACACACACACACACACACACACACACACACACACACACACACACACACACATCCCTATACTGACCAGACATTGCCTTAGTCAGGGGTCAAAGGTCACTGCCAACAACAAAGACCAAGTGACCAACCTTAATGTCAGGGCCGCATCAGGCCGTGTGTGTGTGTGGGTGTATGTGAGTACGTGTGCATTTGTGTGTGTGTGTGTGTGTGTGTGTGTGTGTGTGTGTGTGTGTGTGTGTGTGTGTGTGTGTGTGTGTGTGTGTGTGTGTGTGTGTGTGTGTGTGCGCGTGTGTGTGTGTGTGTGTGTGTGTGTGTGTGTGTGTGTGTGCATGAGAACAAGAGAATAGCAGGAGAGAAGTAGTCCATCTATGGACTCTTCATCCCTCCAGCCTCCTCTCCTCTCCTCTCCTCTCCTCTCCTCTATTCTCATCCTTCCATGTGGGTTTTTTTTCAAAACCCCCCGCATTAGATTTCTAGACAGAGTAGTCAAAACATCACAATAGTCATAACATCATTATCCTTATAGTTATTATGATGAAGATGAATATCATCATCATAATCATTGCAGTTTTCCATTCAAGAAACGAATGGCTTTGTCTTAAAACTGCGTTGAAAATCAGAAGGGAACATGTTGGCATTGCAGAAAAGTAGGAAAAATATTCTATAATCTTTTTTTGTAAATGTCTGAAGATTGGATGAACAGGCACAGGTTAATCCATAACATGAACACGACTCAAATTTGAGATCATGTTATTTGTTTTTAGATGTCTGCGTAATCGAAGCCACGAAATATGATCGTTAATTTTTCCCAGTGCACAACACTGCCACCACCTGGTCGCTCCGAGTATCACCAGCCACCGTGGCTCTAAGTGGAAATGAATGTTAAAATAATAGGATTATTATACACACATACACACACACACACACACACACACACACACACACACACAACCACAGACAGACACACATGTATATATTTGTATGCGTGTGCTTCAAGCGTGGGTCTGTGAAAGCATTAGCCGTGGGAACTGCACAGCTGCATGGTTATTGATATCTTTGTATTTTCTCCTTGGAAGATAGTGATACACAGATAGTTGATTCCCTCTGTGGTCTACTCTCCCCTGTCTATCTCATGTAGTGCACGTCATGTCGTCATCCCCCCTTACCTGGGTTAAAGGGTGTTCATCCTTGTCCTTTAGAGGGTTTACAGTTATAACAGGGCCTGTAAGGAGGCCCTTTGAGGCTGTCATTGGAATTAATGGAAAACCCGGCGTACATGTTTCACACATAGAAAGTTTGAAGAAACATAGTCACACATGTGTCTTTGCGCATGCTGTGGTTGCGACCCCAGCGCACTCGGTGGTGTGTTGAGGATGCACAACTAAGTCTGGAGTGTCGCTGTGTTACTGCAGAGCGGGATGAGATGGGTATGTGTCAGGACAGTGCTGGGGCTGTATCGTGCTAATTACACGGCTTCCTCGCGTCTGACCTCACCTCCTCTTGAAGACGTGTGGGTGCAAAGGCGGTGCTGTGGAGAAAGTGATGAAAAGGTAGGAAACAGAGTGGAACAGCGTAGCAAAGTAACTACACAGCACCGACGTTTTGCCCGCCGTGGCCTGCGGTGGTGGAGTCCTGCCGTGTAACAACATAGTGTTTAACTGGTGACCCCGCTTGGCTAATTAACGCACGCAATGGATCATCCATCTACATGAGGTCACTGCGGGTCCTTTCAAAATGGCCAATTCCCACGCAGAGGCCTGATGACATCGTCAAAAGGTGTGCTGCTATAATACACAGCTAAAAACAGCTGGTTTCAGTTAATTAGCGTCCCTACAAACCAGGTGAGGGCACTGGCCCGGCAGCCTGGCTCCTATGGAGGGAACACAGAGGAACTAGATGTTTATAAAATATAGGTGTTGTTTTGACTTTGCTGTTATCTGTATCACGCACCGTCCGTCTCGCTGTCTGTGTTCCCCTACTTTCCCTATCTCTCTCTCTCTCTCCCCCCCCTCTCTCTCTCTCTCTCTCTCGCTCTCTCTCTCTCTCTCTCTCTCTCTGTCTAGCCTCTCTCTCTCTCTCCCTTATCATCTCTGGCTTGTCTGGCCATGGGTCCAGAGACAGGTTATACTTTAACTATCAGATAGAAATAAACAGAGACTGTTATGTCCTTCTCTGTCTATTTCTATCTGATAGTTCAAGAAACATAGTCACACATGTGCTTGTACGTGTGTGCATATGTGTGTGTGTGGTTGTGTGTGTATGTGGGCTTCATACTGGGTTAAGTCCAACTCTGCCATTCATTTAACAAACACCTCCACCTCCACCTCCACCTCCTTCTCCTCCTCCTCCTCCTCCTCCTCCTCCTCCATCATCTCCTCCTCCACCACCTCCACCTCCTCCTCTTCCTCCTTCTCCTCTTCCTCCTCCTCCTCCACCTCCTTCTCCTCCTCCTCCTCCCCACCTCCCCATCTCCTCCTCCTCCAACTCCACCTCCTCCTCCTCCTCTTTCTCCTCTTCCTTCCCCTCTTCCTCCTCCTCCTCTCCACCTCCTCCTCCTCCTCTTTCTCCTCTTCCTTCCCCTCTTCCTCCTCCTCCTCTCCACCTCCTCCTCCTCCTCTTTCTCCTCTTC
>NW_028177477.1:0-10000 GCF_964030765.1 Micromesistius poutassou | reverse complement strand
CTCTGCGGAAATAAGAGACAGAAATAATCCAGAGCCGCCATCTCTTTTCCCGCCGCCGCCGCCGCAGCAACCTCCTTCCAAAATGGCGGTTAATTGCGCCGTTCCGCAGAGAGAAGGTCGTTCGGCTCGGCTACACTTACTTTTTGCTGTTCCTTTCCTTCTACACCCCCCCGAACCCGTATACGTGACAAAAAACGGGCCGACCCAACGCGGCCCGCGGGGGTGTCCGCCGCCACAACTGCCTCTGCTCTGTGGTGACCTTTGATGAGGACTGACACGGCCTCCTTAAGGGCAAAGGGGGGCTTTAATTGCAGTGGAGGGGGGGTGGGGGGAGGATGGGGGGGGGGGGTCCTCCATTGTACTCGCCCTTGATCTTTCCGCGGCGGAGAGAGAGCGCAGGCGGACCTTTCTGTGTCGTCCGTCAGCGCCGCGCTGCAGGGGGTCAGCGGCCGCCGGGCCGGCCCTGTGTTGTCTGAGAGCATTACCCCCGCTGACACTCAGACAGATAAGAGCTGTCCCTTAACATCAGCCACCGACCCGCCGGAGAAACGCTTCACATGGGGAGGGAGGGGGCGGGGGGGGGGGGAGGGGGGGCGGGGGGGGGCGGGGGGGCGGGTGGGGGCACCACCCTCTTCGCCAGCTGTTGGTGAGTGTGTGTGTGTGTGTGCGTGTTTGTGAGGGTGAGTGTGTATGTGTGCATGTGTGTGAGGCTGAGAGTTTGTGTGAGGGTGTGTGTGTGTGTGTGTGTGTGTGTGTGTGTGTGTGTGGGGGGGTGGGGGGAGCGGGGGGGGGGGGGGGCGGGGGGCTGCTAGGAGAGCACCACCCTCTTCGCCAGCTGTTGGTGAGTGTGTGTGTGTGTGTGTGCGTGTTTGTGAGGGTGAGTGTGTATGTGTGCATGTGTGTGAGGCTGAGAGTTTGTGTGAGGGTGTGTGTGTGTGTGTGTGTGTTTGCGTGTGTCTGCGTTTCTTCATGTGTACGTGTGAGTCTGTGTCTCTGTCTTTGTGTGTGGTGTGTGTGTGCACATGTGTGTGAGGGTGCCTGTGTGTGTGTGTGTGTGTGTGTATGTATATGTATGTGTGTGTGTGTGTGTGTGTGTGAGGGTGCCTGTGTGTATGTGTGTGTGTGTGTGTGTATGTATATGTATGTGTGTGTGTGTGTGTGTGTGTGTGTGTGTGTGTGTGTGTGTGTGCGTGTGTGTGCCCCCCCTTGCATGTGGCACACAAAAGAGGTTGTTTGAAGTGGGACACTCGTTGGGAGTGTGCGCTCAAAGGAACCGCACACACACGCGAACAACAAAGAGATGAGAGTGGAGGGATCAACCCGTTCAGCCTCTCGGTGCCCATTAGTGACACACGACTAAAAGGCCCGTCTGTCACACATTTAGTACACTCACTGTTATTTAGAACGCACAAACAGTGCCAAAACGATCCGACCAAAACGGGTCGGGAACGTTCCGTCCCGCTTTTCCTGAACAACGGTCCTGTGGTCGGGAGGAAAAAGGCCTCAATCTCCTCCGGACGGCGGGGCCGCTCGCTCGGCGCGTGATGCGGACCGGAAGTGGACCGACGGAGGACGTAAAACGTAAACAAAGCGAACAAAGCGAGTCCGAAGAGCGGAGAAAGGAAGGACAGAAGGAAGGAAGGAAGGGAGGGAGGGAGCAAGGCCGGAAGGGGGAAGAAAAAAAAAAAAGGTTAAAAGGGAGATAAAAAGAAAGCATAGGGAGAGAGGGGGAGAGAGAGAAAGGAGATGAAAAGACGATGGATGCTCCTTTTCTGTGTTGTCAAGTTCCAGAGTGCTCTGCCCGGGGCGGTGGAGGAGGAGGAGGAGGAGGAGGAGGAGGAGGAGGAGGAGGAGGAGCGGGCCGTGTCGAGGCACAGGGACCAGAGCCATCGCGCTGCTCTGTTCTGCAGCCAGACAACCTCCAGTTGACCCCCCCCCCCCCCCCCCCCCACGCCGCCGCCCCGCCAACCCACCGCCGCCACCGTCACCGCCGCCCAGTCGCCCCCGCCGCACCGTCTCAGCCTCTGCAGCGAAGGGGGGCGTGGCCTGTGCAGCATGTCATCATTTATGCGTGACACATTCTGCTAGACGAGCACTCTTTCAGTTTCTTGCGGGGGTGGTGGTGGGGGGGGGTGGTAGGGGGGGGAGTGTGTGTCATCACACCGTCTGCTGTCTGTTGGGATGCTCAGGGTCGCCGGTTGGAGGCGCTCCCAGGCGACGGAGGTGAGCTGTAAAATAATAATAACAAACCCCCTCGGTAGAATAGACCACAGGCGGTGTGTGTGTGTGTGACGCGGGCGACGCGGGGCAGTCACGCCGCTGAGGGTCTGGACGTTATCGAACACGGAGACGGCAGCCGGACTCGGAGACGGTTTTTCAGTCGACCGGAAACGGGGAAGAGAAATGACGCGTCTGGGTCCTGGTGACATTTTGGAGAGACACTCGAGAGAGAGAGAGAGAGAGAGAGAGAGAGAGAGATGAGGAGAGATGAGAGAGAGAGAGAGAGAGAGAGAGAGAGAGAGAGAGTGCTGTGAAACAGGGGGGAGTGTGTGCAAAAAAAAAAGTGTGTGCAAAGTGAAAGACAGTGACGGCAGGGCGGGATAAAGACGAACGAGTGATTCACTGAGTGAGTGGATGGGAGGAGAGGGAGGGAGAGAGAGAGAGAGAGAGAGAGAGAGAGGGAGGGGGGGAGGGAGGGAGGGAGGGAGGGAGGGAGAGAGAGAGAGAGAGAGAGGGGGAGAGAGGGAGGGAGGGAGGGAGGGAGAGAGAGAGAGAGAGAGAGAGCGAGAGGGAGAGGGAGAGAGAGAGAGAGGGAGTGGGAGCGAGAGGGAGAGAGAGGGAGAGAGAGAGAGGGAAGGAGAGAGAGGGAGGGAGAGAGAGGAGGGTGGACTGATCCATTCTAATGAGGAATAACAAATGGCCCCCTTGGCCTTCCTCCTTCTCCTCGATCTCCGGCTACATCATCGACCTTTGGGTTTGGAAATTGATTTACTGTTGCCGCCGCCGCCGCTGTTGACGGTGGCATTTGGAAAATGGTAACAGCCTCATTAATAAGCTGCCATGCACAAAGAATATGTTGCCTCCCCCCACACACCAAATATATCATATTTATAAATCAACGTGGTGTAAGATAATACTGTCGAACATTTAGAGATCCACCGTCGCGACATTGCGGACGAGACATTGAACGCAACCCCCGCTTTAAAAAAATATATACACTCTGTGACGGGTGCAGAGACTTTAAGAACTGACCAGGGTGACATTTCCTTAACAACGCGGCCCGCGTGTGTTTTGATGAAGCGCCTGAAAAGCTCCCCCTGGCAGCGCACCGCCGAAGCTCCTATCTAAAGTGCACCTTCCACTGCTGTCGCCATGACGGCACTGGCTCTCTCCTTCCCCGCCGCGCCAGATTCATTAATCCCCCCCAAACTGGGTTTGTATTTTTGATCTGTCTCTAATTAAAGTGGCCCAGATTTTTCTGTTTATCTCACGCCTCAATCCAAGTAAAAAAAAAAAAAAGAAAAAGAAAAAAAAAGAAAGAAAGAAAGAAAGAAAAAAAGAAATCGAGGCGATACCACCTGCCCATTTAAACCATTTAAATAGACGTCCGCCAACACCGCCACAGCGCCAGTTTAGGGCTCATTAGCTCTGCCCCCCCCCCCCCCCCCCGCTCTGACACTATCACCGCCTGGTGATTTACCGGGGCCATTTCCTGGGGGCTAAGAGAACACTCCACTCCACCAGCAAATAACAACACAGCACCAGGTCCACTGCGAGGAAATATAGAATACATTTTGGGAGATAAGGCTAGGTTTCTCCTTCCCCGGGGGGGGGGAGACTTAATGGTGGAACCGAGAGCAGCAGATCGTGGGAGGAGGGGTTGGGGGGGGGGTTGGGGGGGGGAGGGGGGGGGGGGGGCTGCAGCTTTAGATTATTATCCACCGCTTCCCCCCCCAGAGTGGAAGACTGGCAGAAAATGGCCCCACTTTGGCTCATTTGCTCAACAAAATCTCCCTACACACGCAATGGCAAATTGAGAGTTACAAGCAAAAAAAAAAGCGCTATTTTTAAGAGTCGGGTACGAGGCTGAGTGCAAGCGGAGCGCGCAGACAAGATGGCTGCCTCCGCCCCACCTCTGAACCGTTGGTCCGTTGCGGGCGGGCGGCGGGAATAAGGACGGTTATTGGGATTACGGCCAGACTCGTGTTGACCTATCAGTGACGCGTTCTGTGTTCTGTGTTGTGTTGAGAGACTCATTGTTAAAAATGAAACAATGATGAGGGTGATGTGTTGACGCTCCTAATAACGGGGGTAACTCTACTCAACTCTATCAACTCTAGTCATCTTCCACTAGAGTTGATGCTGGAGGGGCAAGAAGAATAAATCAGTATTTTAACTGAACAGGTGGTGATTTTGTAGACTATTCGACACCTACACCGCAGAGCCAGCCTTCTCATACGGAAACTCAGGGATGACTGTGGGAAATGTGTCGACATGTGTTGACAAGCAAGCACCACCAATCACAGACTGGACACTGCGAACAGTTCTCCTGGAGAAACAGCCAATGGATCGGTGAGACAAACATGATTTAAAGGGTTATTTTCAACAGATACCCAGCGGCTCACAAAAAACAACCAAAGAATACCGTGTTGCACCAAAAAGCGTGGGAGTTACATCTACAGTCCTGCCAGCGGTGATGCTGACAGCATGTGTTACATATCAGGGACGAGTCACGGCGAATACATAGCACAAATCAACACCTTCTACGCTGCTTCATGTGAAAATCCTTCCCTATCCCCATCAACGCTTGAGCTGTCTTCAAATACGTGGGGAAACAACTGCAACTTAGTTGAACAAAAAGTTGTCGGAAAACATTGCTGTAACGCTATGACTTTTCTTTGCATTTAAGTGGCCCAAAATCAGTAATCGTCAGTGGTCTGACGATGGAGAACTCAAAGCTCCATTATGCCTGGTGTGGTTTGTATAACCGTGAGCTGCTCTTCTCTCCAGCACAGGCTGCTGCTGCGGTTCTGATCCGGTCCTGTGGCCGAACGCAGGCTTAAGAACCGGATAAGCCAAGGGGGGGGGGGGGGTCTCACCTCCTCATCCACGTCGAACACCGATCCCAGTTTAAAGTCCCAGAGTCATTGTGTCACACGCGGACCCCCGGAACAAATCCGTGTGGGGCCATCGATCGGTGAGGGGGGGGGGGGGGGGGGGGGGGGGTTGGTTGGGATGGAGAGGAGAAGGCATAACACCCTCCATTACATTTGAATAACGGCGTGGTATTTGCGCTGCGGCGCTTTGCGGCGGCAATGCTAATGCGCCGGGCCGGGTAAAGGGCAGGTCCACATCAGAGGCAGAGGCAGGCTGAAGGTCAGGAGGCAGGCTGAAGGTCAGGAGAGGGGCTGAAGGTCAAGAGGCAGGCTGAAGGTCAGGAGAGGGGCTGAAGGTCAGGAGGCGCAGGCATGCTGCTCTCGCCCGCCCGTGGAGAGGCTCTGCTCCGCTCGGCTGAACCTCCGTCCGGGGGAAGAAACCGTCTTGACATCGCGTCAAGGACAATTACTGTTTACTGTTTTGTTGTGACGCACAGGCTGTTACCCACAGCAGATGACACCGGTTTTCTTTTTGGGATGTATCTCAGTCACCTCCCTGCAGGTGGACTGAGACTGCAGTGTGGACCATCAACCCCATAGGCGCTCAGCGGGGGGGAGACTCACACCACCGGACCCCGGTCTGTCTGTCTGTCTGTACCCACCTCGCACCATTGCCCGGGTCTGTAGTCTGCACCCACCTCCATGGGGCCCAGGTCTGTAGTCTGTACCCCCAGGTCTGTAGTCTGTACCCCCCAGGTCTGTAGTCTGTACCCCCAGGTCTGTAGTCTGTACCCCCCAGGTCTGTAGTCTGCACCCCCAGGTCTGTAGTCTGTACCCCCAGGTCTGTGTGTCTGTACCCCCAGGTCTGTAGTCTGTACCCCCAGGTCTGTAGTCTGTACCCCCAGGTCTGTAGTCTGTACCCCCAGGTCTGTAGTCTGTACCCCCCAGGTCTGTGTGTCTGTACCCCCTGGTCTGTAGTCTGTACCCACCTCCATGGGGTCCAGCGGCTCCCCGTTCTTCAGCCAGCGGTACGAGGGCTTGGGCTTGGCGCTGGCCTTGCATTCCCAGACCAGGGTGTCGTCGATGGGCTTCTGAGCGTCCTGGGGCTTCTCCAGCAGCTGGGGGGGAGCTGAGGGTGTGTGAGAGGGGGCGAGAGAGAGAGAGAGAGAGAGAGAGGGTGAGAGAGAGAGGGTGAGAGAGAGAGAGGGTGAGAGAGAGAGAGAGAGAGGGTGAGAGAGAGAGAGAGAGAGAGAAAGAATGTGTGTGTGCGAGAGACAGACAGAGAGAGAATGTGTGTGAGAGAGAGAGAGAGAGAGAGAGAGAGAGAAAGAATGTGTGTGTGTGTGTGTGTGTGTGTGTGAGAGACAGACAGAGAGAATGTGTGTGAGAGAGAGAGAGAGAGAGAGAGAGAGAGAGAGAGAGAGAGAGAGAGAGCGAGAGAGAGAGAGAGAGAGAGAGAGAGAGAGAGAGAGAGAGAGAGAGAGAGCGAGAGAGAGAGAGAGAGAGACCTTGTTAACAAGTTAAATAACGGTAACCAGGCATCACAGGGGCGGACGAGGCGAGTGGGAATCAACCCTAGGTTGCAGTTTGAGAGAATCGATCGATGAGGGCCGAACCAGCGGCAATTAGTTCATTAATGGAGCAACCAAGCATGCAATTCATCAATATACTTCCCATTAACCCACTCATGACCCCTGCCGGAACACACACACACACACACACACACACACACACACACACACACACACACACACACACACACACACACACACACACACATACAAATATATAGAGTATATAAATCTTGTGATTGCATTTAGCAAAGTCTGAGATTATATATAACAAAATATACATTTTGACATTACGTATAAAAACTCTAATGTGACACCATATATATATATATATATAAGAATAAAAGCTTGAGAGGGGTACAGCTGGACAATGTTTGCTGTGAAAAACACAAAAAAACAAAGATGACAGATAAAGTATTGAACAAGATGGATTCCCCTTCCAAACAGATATTTTACAGCAAGCTATGATTTAGCCTTGATAAATGACTCTGACAACATCAAAAAATCGAAGGACGGGTCTTTCTTGGCGGGCGGCGGCGTTAATAACGGCGACGTTAACGATCTTTCCACGGATATTACACGTTTTGTCTTAAAGAAGAGCAGAAGGTTTCAACGGGTTTCAGCGGGCCTCACACAGAGGGCCAGAGAGTCTTATCTCAAGACAACAACATAAGATTTATGACTCTTTCTTTTTACGATACCGCAATAAACACTGCGTCTCAGGGTCAAGGAGAGAGGGTTGGTGGGGGCACAGGCTCATGTGGTGCGCTGGCATCATACTAATAATGTAATTATAATGGCCTTTTTCAATTTTTTTGGTCCTGCTTTATTGATATTCTCTTTTCCGCTTGTCCCCTTCAGGCATGTGAGAGAGGAGGAAGACAGAAAAGCGAAAAACCCTCTTGGGATTTGTAGTTCCTCTTGCTCAAGGACAACACAAGTAAAATGATGCTTCCGGGAACCAGAGAGTTAAATCTATGGGCGGTGGTGTGTGTGTGTGTGTGTGTGTGTGTGTGCGCTCGCGCGTGAGCACGTGTGTGTGTGTGTCTACTGGACCGCCTTGTTAACTAATGACTAGGACAAAGCAAACACGATTGTTTCTCATGGCTATCGCTGCCCCTGCGCCAAATACGTGTGCATTTTGCTGATGTTGAAGCAAATAGTCAAGCAAAGTAAAAAGGATAAATGGCTCGGGAATTCAAAGGGCGCCTACTGTGGTAATGTTAAAGGACGTTTGGTGTTAAGGTTTTTCTGTGCCTAACTCCTCTTCCTTTTGTAACTTCCCTGGCACCACATTTCTGCAAGCCTTGCCTGAAGTGCACGCACCTTGGCAAGGATGAATTATCTCTTTTAATTAACCCAAAAAAATCCAGAAGCAGAAGAAGGAAAAAAAGGAATCAAGCACTTTGATAAACCACCTTTGAAAAGCCAAGCCAAGTCGTCTCCGAGCCTGATACTGTGTCCTTTAAAAGAGCGATATGAACAGCTTCCAGTACACAGCCTCTCTGTGTTGAACACACCGCCATAGCCTGCACCACCGAGCCAAAGATAGCATAAATACAACCGCTAAAGGATAAGATAATGAAAGGGAAGGGAATACATGATGCAATAAATTGTGTTTTCAAGTCAATACAATGGCACAGGTCATGCTCAATAGGTATATTAAAACATGCACTCAATTGCTCAGAACATGATATAATTTCACCCATTTCCTAATCCCGATAGGGCAATTAGAACAGGACTGGAATGGGCGGCCACCCCATATTGTGCCTCTGTCCGTGTGGCTTTGGTGGTTGCAAACACCAGATCGCGTATTGATTCTGTGATCCCTCTCTCTAGGCGTGATGGATGTCCCCCCACCGCCCTCGTCCATGGGAGTTTAAAATGAAATTACTGATTTTTATCACTTGGCTTCCAGCCAGTCCCACAAGGAATAAAAAAAAAAAAAGATGAATAAAAAAAAAAGCACAAAGGAGGAGACGGGACTCAGTTCTTACAGAGGAACACGACTCCAAACCAATCCATGGCCCGGGAGAAACAACCGCCAAGGCTACATAGTTTCCATCCAAAAATCCTTAATTTACCACATTTATTTCTTCCTTTGAATGTAGGTCAGGGCACCTTGTTACCACAAAAGCCTTCCTTCTTTCTTTATTTCACCGAAGCATGACGTAGCCTAGCGTTTGTGTAGAGAGCATGTCGCGGCTTTGCTTTCGCTCGCTACCCCCCGCTACCCACAGGTGCCGTGAAAAAACACGCAGATTATCATATCAAAGGAAACACTGCAATCTGATGGTTTCTAGCGTGTGCCATGATTCCTTACGGTCGGGGGGGGGGGGGGGGGGGGGGGTAGCCGGCAGTCATCATTAATGCATAAACACCCGGATAATGTGGAGGGAAAGGCGTATAAAATCCCTCACCAGAGGCCATTAAAGGCTTTCTGGGATAAGTCCAGTCTTAATGGCGATGGAGGAGGACTCCACCTCTGTGGACAAGGTGGTGTAAATCAGCGGCCAAGCACTGGCAGTGTTAGCCCCTGGCACTATAAGCACCTTGTCCGAGGTGAACTATTGCTAATAGACTAATTTACTACCCCATTCCACTATATGATGCCGTTATATACGGCCCGCTGTAAAAACTACAGATTGCGTGACAACAAATATAACTTCTGTCCGGGGATGGGGTCCGGCCGGGCCCGGCGCCAGGCCGTTTACACCCGGTGCTTCGTTCTCGTGCTTATCGGTTTCCTCTTGTTCATCGCTCATGTGTTCAAACGTTATTGTGCGCTTTTGTTTAAATATGTATGATTTTTGTTGTATCGTTTTCATTTTTATCAGCTGGGAAACCCACGCTTTGTCCGTGAGCTTGAAAAGCGCGTTAAAGCGGTCGTTCGGAATACTGCTATGGGTTTTTTTTTTAAATGTTTTGTACATCGGGTCAAGCAGTAAAAAAAAACACACAGAAAAAAACTGCAGCATGTTCGAAAACAAGGAACAGTTAGTGCTTGGCACTTAGTTCTACAAACATCCTTACTGCACCGACAGAGATATCTTGTTGTTCCTCTTTCTTCTGACAAATGGACTTATTGTAAGCCGCTTCGGATGAAAGCGTCTGAACGCTTTCATCCTAATGCTTAACGCCCTGAATGTGAACGTGAACGTAAACAAAAAGTCTCAACAGTCGGCCCTTCGCTCGCCCTTCCCAGGCGAGCGAACCCCCAGCTCGGACCCACCGTAGAAGGGCCCCCCCCCCAACCCCCTTTCTACGATGAGCAGGAGACCCGGCGCAGAAGGGCCCCTCCACCCTGAGCAGGAGGACCCACCGTAGAAGGCC
>NW_028177478.1:0-15835 GCF_964030765.1 Micromesistius poutassou | reverse complement strand
CATACGATGCCGACGTAGGAATTCTAAGAATGTCACCGTTGAACACCGGAGATATGATGCTACACGAGGAACGCGCTATATATATAGGGCAATGTCCAACGAGTCATCCCGGTTCAAAATACATTTCCTCCCCTCTGCCGTAAACACTCTCGCCACGAACAATGCACACGTGCACTCATGCACTGGAGCCCCTCTTGTTTTTGTAACCATAGACTGTCCGTGAGTTGTTGGATTGAATGTAAGTGGACGTCATGTCCATGTCCTTAAAGGTCCCATGACATGCCGCCAGGTGTGAGAGTGATTAGCTGTCACAAGCCGGCGGAGAAGAGCCAGATTTTCAAAGCGGCTCGTCAAAAAACGGCTAATCACACTCACGCCTGGTGGCATGTCACGGGCCCTTTAATGTTGAAGCAGAACTGTGCTCACGTGCTGCAGCGTGTCCAACTTCCCAACCAACCTCGTTGGCACCCTAAACCAAAAGACACCCTCCACACCGAAGGCACACAGCAGACAACGTGCAGACCGCCGTCCGCCGGGGGGCCTCCAGCGTTGTCCGAAGAACCGTCACGTCACGACCCGCGAGAGAACCGCAAAAAAACAACCAGCATGCATTGCACTCGCATGCATTGCACGCGTCGCCACACAGGTTAAGCCTCGGTGGGGGGGGGGGGGGGGGACGGACATACCTGCCGTGAGGCTTTGAGCGTGAGCTGCCGTGATTGGCCGGGAGGGGGGTGGGCGGGGCTGGAGGAGGCTGTGCGCGGCCCTTGTCCAGCGGGACGTAAAAATAGGAGTTGGTTACCTTTTGGATCGGGGGCAGGCGCTTGCTCTCCCTGTGCACCGCGTCCAGCGTCTCGATGTGCATTTGGACGATATCTGCACGGAGGAGGAGGAGGTCAGAGTGTTGGTATCGTTGTGTGTGTCAGGGTGCGATTTGTATTTGTTTTTTAATCATCATCATCAAAAATTGGCAATCAACAGGTCTCGTTATTTTTATAAGTTAATGGTAGGCCCTATTAGCCTCTAGCATCTTTAATGCAAACTAAAAAGACATTTAATTTTCCAAAAAAATGTAATAAAAAACCAGAGGAGGGGGGGGATGATCCCTCCCACCCCCCACCCAACAAATCGCACCCTGATTGTGATTATGCATGTCATCCAACTGCGAAACAGCGAAAGATTGTGTCCCTGTGTGACTGCAGGTTGATTACTTCATGCCCTAAAGTGTGTGATTTGATATTGACATGAAGTAACCAAATAGTGTGTAATACAGAAGTGTGTCATTTGCTGTTGACATGGAGCAGTGTAATAGTGTGTAATAGTGTGTAATAGTGTGTGATTTACTATTGATTTAGTCTATTGCTTCATGCCCTGCTAGTGTGTCACTTCTCTGCCAACCTAAACTGGCCCTGCGTTTCATGACCCACACTACCATACCACTTTAGTCGGCCAGAAAGGCCTATTATTTGTCCCTATACATAGTATGGAAAATGCAGCATGCCAAAAATACCAGGATATTGTTCTACACGCGGTTGCGTTTCGCAGTATGCAAGCCAGCATGCTTTTTTTTTGTCTATTTTGCCCCACAATCCTTCAAAAGATACGTGGGTGGCACTACAGGTGTGCTGATCAGTGACATCACCTGTAGAACGTCCCTATACAGTATACAGTACGTACTTTGTAAGGGTAGCTGCAGTACGTACTACAAGTAAAAAATAATTCTAATAAAACTTGTGCAGCATTGGGTAAACCTAGCGACTGTTAGTGCTTGGCACTTGGTTCTATGAACATACTTACTGTACCGACAGCGATATATATATATATATATATCGTTTTTTTTCTCTTTCTTCTGACAAATGTTCTTATTGTAAGTCGCTTTGGATAAAAGCGCGAAATGCAAACGTGAGATAAAAAAGTATGCGCTTTGGAACGCAGCCCTAGCCCTAGCGTCGCCTCGGCCAGCCCAATGTGGAGGCGTGGGGGCGTGGGGTCCGGGGACCATGCGTACCTGGGATCATGGTGTGCAGGGCCTTCAGGTGTTCGTTGGTGACGCCGCTCTCGTTGCACACCTTGTCCACGAAGCGGTTGATGAAGCGCACCACCGAGTTGGCCACGTCCGACGTCTCGGCGTCCTCGAAGCCGCTCTCCGTGTCGTAGCTCTCCGCCATGCTGCCCGCCATGCTGTCACCGACCACCCCCCCCAGAACACACAACGAGGCCCGGTTAGAGGGGGGTCAGAGGGGGGAGGGGGGGGTGGGTCTGCTAGCCTGTTGGCCTGTTAGTCTGCTAGCCTGCTGCCTGACCCGATAGCTGACTGGGGAAGGCCTAGAGTCTAGACCCACCTGTTGGTGACGTAGCTGACTGGGGGAAGGCCTAGACCCACCTGTTGGTGACGTAGCTGACTAGGGTAGGCCTAGACCCACCTGTTGGTGACGTAGCTGACTGGGGGAAGCCCTAGAGTCTAGACCCACCTGTTGGTGACGTAGCTGACTGGAGGAAGGCCTAGACCCACCTGTTGGTGACGTAGCTGACAGGGGAAAGGCCTACACCCACCTGTTGGTGACGTAGCTGACTGGAGGAAGGCCTAGACCCACCTGTTGGTGACGTAGCTGACTGGAGGAAGGCCTAGACCCACCTGTTGGTGACGTAGCTGACTGGGGAAAGGCCTACACCCACCTGTTGGTGACGTAGCTGACTGGGGTAGGCCTAGAGCCTAGACCCACCTGTTGGTGACGTAGCTGACTGGGGAAGCCCTAGACCCACCTGTTGGTGACGTAGCTGCCTGGGGAAGCCCTAGAGTCTAGACCCACCTGTTGGTGACGTAGCTGACTGGGGGAAGGTCTAGACCCACCTGTTGGTGACGTAGCTGACAGGGGAAGGCCTAGACCCACCTGTTGGTGACGTAGCTGACTGGGGAAGGCCTAGACCCACCTGTTGGTGACGTAGCTGACTGGGGTAGGCCTAGACCCACCTGTTGGTGACGTAGCTGACTGGGGAAGGCCTAGAGTCTAGACCCACCTGTTGGTGACGTAGCTGACTGGGGAAGGCCTAGAGTCTAGACCCACCTGTCGGTGACGTAGCTGACTGGGGAAGCCCTAGACCCACCTGTTGGTGACGTAGCTGACTGGGGGAAGGCCTAGACCCACCTGTTGGTGACGTAGCTGACTGGGGGAAGGCCTAGACCCACCTGTTGGTGACGTAGCTGACTGGGGGAAGGCCTAGACCCACCTGTTGGTGACGTAGCTGACTGGGGAAGCCCTAGAGACTAGACCCACCTGTCGGTGACGTAGCTGACTGGAGGAAGGCCTAGAGTCTAGACCCACCTGTTGGTGACGTAGCTGACTGGGGGAAGGCCTAGACCCACCTGTTGGTGACGTAGCTGACTGGGGGAAGGCCTAGACCCACCTGTTGGTGACGTAGCTGACTGGGGAAGCCCTAGAGTCTGGACCCACCTGTTGGTGACGTAGCTGACTGGGGAAGCCCTAGAGTCTAGACCCACCTGTTGGTGACGTAGCTGACAGGGGAAAGGCCTACACCCACCTGTTGGTGACGTAGCTGTTGCTGACGCTCTCCACGTCGCCCAGGCCGCCGGTCCTCAGCAGCCGGTTCTTGCTGGTGTCGAGCGGCAGCAGCAGGTAGCTCATGCGGTTGGCGTAGTGGATGGCCTGGCTGAACACGGTGCTCTCCTCCTTCTGCACGCGCTCGGACTGCATGTCCTTGGTGAGCGTGGGCCACAGCCGGTTCTGCTCCGACGCCAGGTCCAGGGCGCTGACCTCCTCCTGCCGTCCCCCGGGGCCCGTCTGAGAGAGAGAGAGAGAGAGAGAGGGAGAGAGGGGGGGGGGAGCGCAGCACAGCACAGCCACGCGGGCGGAGGGGAGTTAAAGAGGGACTGAAGGCCGGGGCGGGGAAGCGGCGAAACAGCACCCCCTATGGGCGGGTGGGAGTCGCTGCGAGCGCTGTTTACGGTCGGGATCGCAGACAGTGGACGTGAATTTTTGTTGTGTTTGTTATGAATATCGTTTATTCAATTTTTATTTATTCTAATATCACACAGAAGTGAGACAATTTCAGTGTTGAGATAAAATAGCATTTTCGTGAAATGAAACCAGGTATTTTTTAAGGATATGATTAAAAAAAAAAAAAGGATTAAAAAAAAAAGATTGACAGTTGGTTCCTTATTAAGTCAGAGTTGTCAGTTGTTGCAATGCTGGGGTTGGGCTTGGGAAACGTGTGCAGGGTAGTGTCTTAACTTCTGTTTACGGCCATGCTAGCAGCCGGACATGAGTAACTGAGTGTACCCACATGCAGACATCTCACACGTTTTATTATCGAGCCGCAGTTTTAACAAGGCTTTTACCGCAAATGCTGATTGGCTCTGTTGACATCTGCGGACCTTATCTTAATTACTGACGTATGACAGCTGGCAACTTCCTTATGGAGTGTGTGTGTGTGTGTGTGTGTGTGTGCGTGAGTGTGTGTGTCTGTGTGTGTGAGTGTGTGTGTCTGTGTGTGAGTGAGTGTGAGAGACAGAGAGAGTGTGTGTGTGAGTGAGTGAGTGCGTGGGTGTTTGAGTGAAAGAGAGAGAAAGAGTGAGTGAGCGAAAGAGTAAATTTATGTGTGAGTGAGCGAGTGTGTGCGTGCGTGCGTGCGCGTGTGCGTTTGAGCGACTATGTGCGCGCGTGCACGTCTCTGTCTCACCGAGCTGGGCTCCGCCGCCCCCTCCTCCCCCTCCAGGTACAGCGCCCGGATGTGGTTCTGCACGTCACTGTAGAACATGGCCTCCCAGAACTGCATGTTGGTCCACACCATGTGCTCCTGCACGCAGCTGTACGCAAACTGGGTGATGCCCGACCCCAGTTTCTGATCGGACGGAGACAGAGAAACACGCATCAGAGATCATCCCACAGCTAAACTGTTGGAACCATTCCTGTCTCATACGGTAACAAAGTAAACATTTAAGCGGAAATATTCTGCTTTTTAAATTAAAATCAACGAACGAATCGTTGATTTTAAAGTTTTTACTTCGGTGGCGAAGATCTATATTTATTTGATTACGTCAGTTTATCATACAATAATATATAATAAAAAAAAACGAATAAATATAGATGTCAATATTTTCAGCATGTCAGGTAGGGATTCAAACCGACGTACCCGACAGAAGGCGGTGACCAGAGGCAGGAGGGCGGCCGCTATACCGTGTTCATCCATGTGGGAGCAGTCCTGAGCACCAAACACCAGCGGGTCACACAAACATCTCACAACAACAGGCCAGCCCCCCACCGGGACGGAGCGAACAACAACACCGACGACGACGTAGAACGACCATGACTGCAGCGTTAACCATTACCTTTAGAGACGTGTTGCTCAAATCACAATGTCATTTAGCAAATATAATATATCTTTAGTATCTTGTGCCAATGTTGACACCCTTTAGTATCTTGCCAATGTTGACACCCAAAGCATAAACCATAGAGGAGTGGCGCACGCAAAAGACTTGGAAACAGGAAGACATCCGTCATGTTATTTGGAAAGCAACGATCACGCTTTTTAATTTCAACATAAACGATCCAAAACTAGGTTATCGGTAAACGAAGGCGAGGAAAATTCCTCAGATCATTAACTTTACGCCTTCACGCGTACAACCAACACCTGTCCCTTTAACGGCAAGATACGTACCCGAAGCCGCCCTGTTAAGTATTAACGTTTTAACTGCTCCTCCTCCTGCGACCAATCGGAGGACGTTTGTGGACCTCCTCACCCCCCCCCCCCCCTCACCTGTAAGGTGCAGTTCATCATGCGGACGATGTAGTCGAACTGCTGGTCGTCCAGCACGGCCCGGTTCTGCAGGACGTGCTGGTTCAGCTCCTGGGTGAGGCAGACCCGCGCCGCGCGCCCCTTCAGCGCCCGCAGTACCGCCGGCATCAGCTAGGGGGCGACCATCACGACAGAAACGTCGGGTCAGAAGCAGCTCCGCTTCCCGAGCACAATTTACGTTTTTTTTTCTTTCGGAATTATAGTTAATTATAGGTTTTCTAGCTTCATATAGCTAGCAGACTAAAATAAGTTAAACCAAGTATAATATTTGACAGAATTATTCCGAAGTTTGAATATACAGAGCATAGGATTTATCCGATCTGATGCTTCAAAATACGACTGGATCGTAACAAAAGTGAAAACGTTGAAAGGTCAGCCCGATGCCAACGCAGACGTCATAACTCTGGGAATAGCTCGTATCAAGTCACCTTGTCGACGAGGGAACAAAGTTTAAACACAAAAGTCGTTTCAAGGAGCCTTTCTTGTACCTTCTTGGCCTCCAGCATCTTGTTCTCGAAGATGTACGTGATGCAGTTCCTGACCACCTCCAAGCGCCGCGCGCTATTGGCCAGCACGCTGCCGTGGCGATCGACCACGTCCCCTGTGGAGACGGAGAAGGGCGGTCAGACAGGCGGCCATTTGTCACCCGAGCCACCGCTGGGGCCCCCATTAAACCCACGCTGGGAGGTAGATTAGGAGGCTGCGTTTGGTCTAGACAGGACGTAGGGCGGCGCAATTAATCACATTTTAATCGTTATTTCGATTTTTGGGTCAAAGGATCTCCAGACTAATATAAATCGAGTTGAAACGAGGAACAGAACAGCTGGGTACATATTTGTACGTTCATATTTTTTGAACATTTTGTGTATTTTATCCATAATCTAGCAGCCCTAACAGGTGGCCATTGTAGGGCACTCTGACACTGCAAATACCCCAAGATTCGTTCTTGCCCACTTCCATTTTAGAGGTTTTCCAAGATTTGTTGAGAGAAGTTCCATTTAAAGGATTGTGGAAGCAGGATTTCATCCACCTCTGTCATTCAAACCACAAAGATGCCAGAATGTTTGGGACATTGCTTTAAAAAGGAGATGCTACAACATCCCAGATAAAGCTTCCTTTCTGTGGGTACTGAAAGTCTTCAACGTACCCTTTGGTTTTTATATGCAAACACTCGCAGACACAACTTGTTCAGCGATGATAAACAATATCAAACAACCATGGAAAGTCTATGGTTCCACCAACTTGCCATGAGATTGTGACAGTGCGGTAAAATACAAATGAACCTTCATCAACTTCATATAAATTACAAGTGATAACAGTAAGATCATAATCAGGGATCAGTAACTCACTTCCCTCACTTCAAATTACTGACTGCATTGTAATCTTGACATAAATCTCTCGAATGCACCATGCGAATTGCAGGTTATTTTGGGCTAACACGTTTTATATTCAATTAAGATAAGGAAGCATCTCTTGGGTTGTTTGGTCAAGGCATATAAATAGCATTATCACGACAATATAACGTGATGGAGTGTGTAATTCCTACACGTGGGGACAGAGTAAAACAAACAAAAACCAACCAACCAAGCAAAGAGATAAGGATTAAAAAAAGATAAGGATTTACTCGTTTTTCCGGTTTGTATTTATTTATGGGAAAATACGGGATTTCAACCACTTCCTCCAGTGAGACAATTCCTGTCGGGAATACGATCGGGTGTGATCTCTCAAGATGAAACTGTTACGTACCAACCCAAAACACATTCTGTATACTATCGCTACTCTGCACCGTCTCCAGGTGTTATGGGGTTTTTGTTTCTGTCATTTCTAATTTAATCGGTTAGCGTTACTACTTGTTCTTGTATTTGTAATTTATCGGTTAGCGTTACTACCTATTTTTGTATTTGTAATTTATCGGTTAGGGTTACTACTTATTTTTGTATTTAAAATTTATCGGTTAGCGTTACTACTTATTTTTGTATTTGTAATTTAGCGGTTAACGTTGCTACTTATTTTTGTATTTGTAATTCATCGGTTAACGTTACTACTTATTTTTGCATTTGTAATTCATCGGTTAACGTTACTACTTATTTTTGCATTTGTAATTCATCGGTTAGCGTTACTACTTATTCTTGTATTTGTAATTCATCGGTTAGCGTTACTACGTATTCTTGTATTTTTAATTTATCGGTTAGGGTTGTAATTCCGTTTTCGCACGTCACTTTGAACAAAATCTCCGCTAAACATCTCCATCACCCTGGAAAGACCTCCCCCCCCCTCCCTCCCTCCCTCCTCCCTCCCTCATGGCCTCCCCCCCCAGTCTCACCCAGCGGGGGTCCGGAGGGCACCATGGCCTTGAGCTCGGCCTTGACGGCGGGGGGGGGCGGAGCGCTGCTTGGAGGCGGCGTGGTCCACAAAGAGCTGCACCGTCACGTCGTCCAGCAGGGGGAAGGGGGCCGCGTTCTGGGGCGCGTTCTGCCCCGCCCCCTCCGACGGCCGCTGGACCTTGTGGTGCATGGCCACCGCCGGGTAGGGGTTCTCCTGGAGGGGGGGGGGGGGGGGGGGAGGAGGGAGGGAAGGGGGAGGGAGGGAGAGAGAGAGGGTGAGGAGCCAGGGAGAGGGAGGGTGAGGATAGGAGAGAGAGAGTGAGGGGTAGGAGAGAGAGAGAGAGGAGCGAGGGAGGGAGGGAAGGTGAGGAACGAAAGAGAGAGAGAGAGAGAGGGTGAGGGTAGGAGAGAGGGAGGGAGGGAAGGCGAGGAACGATGGAGGGAGGGTGAGGCGTGAGAGAGAGAGAGAGCAGAGCGAGAGAGAGTGTCAGAGAGAAATGCGAGAGAGAGAAATGCGAGAGAGAGAGAGAGAGAGAGAGAGAGAGAGAGAGCGAGAGAGAGAGAGAGAGAGAGAGAGAGGGGTGGGGTTGGCAGAGAGAGAGTGAGACAATAGAAAAACATAAGGAAGTCGCAGAGATAGACAAAAACGGGGACATCCGGACAGAGTGACGCTATCGTAACGCCGCTCTGTGCGACAGACACCGCCACCACGTACGTTCTTGAAGAGCTGCTCGGCCAGCTCCTTGACGTGGTTTATGACCTTCTGCGGACACGCCTCCTCCTGCCGAATGCGTTCCACCTGATTGGCGACGAGCTGCGGAGACAGGAAGTGAGGTCACAAGCGGTCCCCCAACTTTTCCTCTTCCAATTTAACACAGTATACGTAGGCCCGGGCAACAAAAGAATAAATTATCGTATCGTGATACGTTTGATCAATATCAATATAAAACATGTTCAATATATATCGATAAGAGACCGGACCGTCGAATTCTAGCAGCTGGGTTTGTTACACAAACACGGTTCCATACTTATCTACAATATTTGAGAGTTTTTCATTGTTTCATTGTCTCGACATCGGAGCATTTATCAATGAAGAACAGTGGACGGTCATATTAAATGTTAAACAGAAGTGTTTAAATCCAGCATGGTAATTCCTAGTCTTTTTAGGTCATTAAAATGATCAATAGTCATCGATCAATATGATCAAGTTGCATCGTGATATGTCTTTCAGCCATATCGCCTAAGGGCCTAAGTATACATATACAAAACGTAAATATACTTGACGCTACGGGCAACGGCACTCACAACGTCAAACAGGTCGGTGGTCCGGTAGGGCGGCCCCCGCTCCGAGACGAACCCGGCGAACGCCATGCCGTCCAGGACCTTCATCAGGAAGTCGTCCTCCGACAGCGCCCTCTGGCCCAGGAAGGCCGCCTGGAAACACAGCAGCGGTAGCCGGTCACAACCCAACCCAACCCAACCTCCCCGGCCGGCCCCCCCGAGGGGAACCCTCCCGTGTGGACTGGAGACGATGTTGTGTCCCGACACCGTTACCAGCATCGGAAATTACCTCCGATACTGCCCAAAAAAACGCAGTGTCGGAAATCGGCGAGTAAGCGAGTCTATGCATGCGCCGATCAAATACCGTCACGTGACTCTTGTTTACTACACAGGCAAAGGACATCAAAAACACGTGCGGTGGGGGGGGGGGGCGCCCCTCCCCGGTGGCGCACTGGGCTAAGGCGCATACCATATATTAGGCACAGTCCTAATCGCAGAGACCCAGGATCGAATCCGGCCTGGGTCATTTACTGCATGTCTTCCCCTCCGTCTTCCACACTTTCCTCTTTGTCTCTCTCTCTATAATAATAATAAAAGCTGAAAAATGCAAAAAATAAATCTTTAAAAACACGTGCAGCGTTTGCGTGCAGGCTGCGTTCGTTAACGGTCGAGGGGGGTGAAAGTCGGAATGGGAAACGCGTCATCATCTCACGACGTGCGTTGGAGCTACCAAGTCGGAACAACAGGGATGCATGGAAGCTTAAACTAGTATGCCAAGGAAGGAGGAAATTATATCGGAACATCTGTGGTCAAAACCCAAACCGCCTGAGGGAACCTCCCACGCAGCGACGATTAGGTCTCGTAGCCGCGTCACGCCGTCGCCGCGGTTACCTTGTGGAAGCGGATCACGGGCTCCGGGTGGATGCGGATGATGTGTAAACACCAGCGGTAGCCCTGGAAGAGCCGGGCGAACAGCCAGAGGAAGACCCCCCGGATCTCCTTATCCTGAGGGGCGCAGAGCACACACACACACACACAGGCAGCCGTGAGTCTGGGTTTGTTTGGTTGTGTGTAACCCTGACCCTGACCCTTACCCTATCCCTGACCCTGTCCCTGACCCTGACCCTAACCCTAACCCTGACCCTAACCCTATCCCTGACCCTATCCCTGACCCTGTCCCTGACCCTGACCCTATCCCTGACCCTGACCCTGACCATGTCAGGACCATAGAGTCACTCACCAGCGTCCGCAAAAGACTCAAGACTCACTCTGCATGGCCTCCATCCTCACTGCACCTACAGCGGCATCATGTTGTTTCTCTTTCTTCTGACAAATGTTCTTATTGTCAGTCTCTCAGGATAAAAGCGTCTGGGCACCCCGGTGGCGCACTGGGCTAAGGCGCATACCATATATTAGGCTAATCGCAGAGACCCAGGATCGAATCCGGCCTGGGTCATTTACTGCATGTCTTCCCCTCTGTCTTCCATACTTTCCTCTCTGTCTCTCTCTATAATAAAGCTGAAAAATGCAAAAAAATAAATCTTTTAAGGATAAAAGCGTCTGCTTTAACGCCCTGAATGTAAATATTTGGATGTGTCTCGGCAGCTCGACGAGAGAGGCCTATACAGGCTACTGTAGGATGCTGTGACACCCGTCGGGTTCGTTCTAGACTAGCCTGAACCAAACACAAGAGGTGATGGTGGGGGTGGAGGGTGGAGGGTGGAGGATGGAGAGTGGAGGCGTCTCTTACTTGGATCTTGAGGGCGGAGGGCTGGATGGAGGATGGGGGGAAGGCGTGGTCGGCCAACTCCAGCTCTGGGTCCAACACCTAGCAACAACAAAACAAAAACACAACCGACGCATCAGACTACCACCAAGGATTCAGGATCGTCAGTCGCTTGCTGATTGGCTGAGATGACTGTATCTGGTTGATTGGTTGGCGCACACACACACACACACACACACACACACACACACACACACACACACACACACACACACACACACACACACACACACACACACACACACACACACACACACACACACACACCCTAGAATATACCTAGAGCAGTCTTAACGTTTGGGACAGTAATCTGGTTCAGCTCTTCAATGCGCAACGACTCTCACAAACTAGTCGTGAATTGCATTAATATGCAATGTATTTTAAGCCTCAAGCATAGACATAAAGAGATGATATAATCACGAAACAATGTGATATTTATGGGATTTCCTTATGAATAATGACTGTTATGGGATTCAAATTCAGATGGCCAAGTTGAAGAAACAAACGCAAAGTTCAAAGTTTAAAGAACATAACAAACAGACGTAAGAGCTGCTCCGAGCTGGCACAAATCTGTAAACAAAACCCATCTGTAAACAAACGCCGGACCAGGGCTGCACCATAGTTCCCACCACCCCCTTGCCCTTCATCCCAGCGCACAGCTGGGGCCACTGAAGTTCCAAACACACTGTCTCCACCATGACTCATCACTCAGAGGAAACCAAAGACCTCGCCCTCACATCACCTGGTTCTGGGTCTGCCCCGCCCTGAACTAACTAACAAACAAATGTAATCTCGTTATCACATGTCGTCATTAGTCATCCATTGGGTTTCAGTGTTCGGGATCACCCTCACGTTCACCTTCCTCTTCCTAAACAAACACCGGGATTCATGGTCAACACCACGTAGCTGGTGCTGCCTCCGGTAAACCATCGCAGAAGTTTGACATCCGGCTAATCCTCAACATTATTGATTCACTGAGTAGTATGCAAATATTATACTTGACTGTTAAACTACACTAATAACATTACGATACCACGATATTTACACACAAATCTAAGTAGGTGTAATGTTAGATTTTCTTAAAACAAAAGTTTGACAATCTAACTTAAATCTGCACTGATGTTATCCGTGTTGAAACAGGCACGAAACTCACATTTCGTGGAGTAAAAAAATGACATTGTGCAGGTTTTAAGTTGACTTAATACTGAATATACAACATCAACAGTAACACTACAATAGGAGAGGGAGGAGGAGGAGGAGGCGGTTACCATGGAGAGGGCCGTCATGGTCTGCTGGAGGAGGGGCTCCGGGAGCAGAGAGATGTGCACACATTCTGGGATGGTCACCGTGCCCCCGTCCAGGTCCGCGATGATCACGTCCAGCTAGGAGCACACACGCACACACACACACACACACACACAGGCAGACACACACACACACACACAGGTTTCTTATCATTTCCTAGTAAAGCCAACATCATACCCAAAACAATATGCTACACGGCCAAATTCTATTGCCGTTTCGTCGCTACAAACATTCCCCCGTCAGCACGTGTTAATCATGTGATGTCTGACCCCCATAACACACACATCCGTGTTTCGTTACCGTCGGCGACGAGAACTGTACAGAACACAGCCTCATATTGTGAGAAGTCTACTACAGAGTGACAGATGGGGAAGTGTGTGTGTGTGCGTGTGCGTGCGTGCGTGCGTGCGTGTGTGTGCGTGTGCGTCCCCTTCATGAGCGGTTCATTTCTAGTCTTATCAGGAGGTAACGGTTGTAATCTGAAATTGTTTCACAACAGATCCGACATTTTCATCCCTCAGTACTTTCCACTCAATGAGGCCATTGTTGCCGTTGCACATTTCGGGGCGTTTGATTACAATCCGCGCCGCATTAACGACACTCAAGTGGGCCAAAGCACCAGAGGACGGACAGACGCGCTCATTGGTCCACAGGTGGAACCTCACGGGTCATTCACGGGTCAGCGCAAGTTTAAACTAAACCCGGTCCGATCCTAATCAAAAGCTCGGACTCCCGTCCCACTGTGGAACACGACCCTAGTGTAGACTAATTTGTCGAGTGGAAAGCACTGACGGAACCCGATACACGGAGACACACTGCAAGGGGATGACAAACATTACAACGGTCTTTTCCTGGTTTGACATTGGACAACGGCTGGGGGAGCTCAGATCAGCTCGTCAGCCAACTGTGTGTTGATTAAGTCTCAAAAACACCGGATTCACTGCACTGACATCAGCCTTTAGTGTTGCATGGGGAGGTCGTGTTATCGTGAGATGACGTCCTAGATCAGGGGTGGCCAAACTAAGGCCCGGGGGCCAAATGCGGCCCGTTGGTCTCTTTTAAGTGGCCCGCCATGAAATCTCTACATAAAATGTAATGTGGCCCATTCTTCTATGTACATTTTACTCAGACAGTTAAAAGATTGCTCATAGATCTCAACAATTAAACAATTGGAATAATAGGATTGAGTACTACAGTATTATAGAATGCTTTGGCAATCAAAGGGGTTTTCTGGTCTACAAACACATGTTGCTCTTTCAGTTTTAACTGGTTGAAAACTGGCCATCTTGATTTTATATTTTATATTGCCCCCTGACGTTCTCATTCTTTCTGTATGCGGCCCACAAGCAAAAAAGTTTGGCCACCCCTGTCCTAGATGAATGGGTACTGGGAGAACTGGGGGGGGGGGGGGGGGGCAGCGGACTGGGACAGAGGGTACTGGGGAGCACTGGGAGGCACCAGATTGGTACAGGGGGCCATGGGGGACGGGGGGGGCAGCCAGACACCCACCAGCTCTTGGGTCTCGGAGCGGAAGAAGGAGTTGACCCCGATGATGAAGGGCGTGGGGGTGCTGAGCACCTCCAGCAGTTTGCCGGGGAGGATGGGGACGTAGGTGAAGCTGTGAAGGACACACACAAGTACACACACACACACACGTTAATTAAAAAGCACCCACACACACAAAAGTCCAGACATACACACACAAAAACCCAGACACACACACACACACACATACACACAGACCAAGTCACCCACACATACAAACTCAGACACACACACACACACACACACACACACACACACACACAACACACAGGGGACAAAGCCAGACACAGACACACACACACACCCCACCAGACACACACAAACACACACACACACACGAAAACAGGAAGTCGGCATCACTAGACATTGTCAAACACGTTATCGGTTAAAGGCTAATTTTTGCAAGTGATACATTTCCTTTAGCCTCTTAACCTCAGTTCTATGCCCTGAACTTTACCGTGTTACCCCACACAGTGTGCGTGGGAGCACCTGACTGCAGACTTCTCATCACTAATCGGCCTGCTGGTGCCGAGAATGCAGAGGAAAGGGTCATTTCTCAAACGCTAATGGGAAATGGGCTTTTTATGCGGTCGGCACTTAGCAGTCAGACAGCTCTCTTAACCGACTGACGCAGAGCCGGGCCCTTTCATTCGAAGTAAAATAAAAATATAAAATCAATAGTTCCTCATTCGATCACCTCACTGCACCGCGCCTTGACTAGTTATACAGACGACTTGACTTTTCAATCATTTTAAAGAACACGTCAAGTGTGTGATCTCTGTCAGTAAAGGCACTTCTACACACACATTACATTCAGTGCATTAAGCAGACGCTTTTATCCAAAGCGACTTACAATAAGTACATTTGTCAGCAGGAAGAGAAACAACGATATGTCTCTTGTCGGTACAGTAAGGACGTCCATAGAACCAAGTGCCAAGCACTTACAAACGCTAGGTTAACCCATTCCCCCGTATACAACAAAAACAGCTAGGATAAGATGCTACACAATACAAACACATGGTGGGGGTGGGGGTGGAGGTGGGGTGGGGGGGTGGGGGCACACCTGTATTTGAGCGGGAACATGATGGCCAGCAGGCCGCGGCAGGCGTCCGTCAGCCGCTGGTAGCTGCTGGACAGGAAGAGGATCTTGTGCTCCGTCAGAGCCGCGCAGAACAGGTAGAGGACGTTCACGATGCCTGAGGAGCACAGGAACGCGGACGAGGGGAGGAACGTTTACAGGAACGTCAACGTGACCGTGAGCCGTGCAGGGTTGACGTGTTTCTTGAGTGTGAACATGAATCGATCCGTTGTGAGGAATGCAGCTCCTGACACGGTGGCGTTCAAATACTGGTCGCCAATATTTATAATTTCACTAGTAAATAAATAAATATTGATTACAGTAACTGCCAACGCTGTAGCGGTCGTTAGCCGCGGACCATTTTGGTGCCAATTGTTTCATTTAATTTGGTTAAACATTGCCAATATCGTTACGTTGAGCTCTGATAGATGCACAACAGAGTATCTGCAGTAATCCAATATACACGACAGCGGTCGGTTGTTCAACCAGACGGCCGCGTTGGCTCGACCGCACAAGACGTCCTCCAAGGCATCACCGCATACACCGCATTCACTGGCCATCTTGGTGGTAAACACTAGCAGGGTGATGAACTGAAGGCAGGACTTGGGTTGACCCCTGACCCCCGCGCTAGTGTTTGGAACCAAGATGGCAGCCAGTGAGGATGGCCAATGGAACAGGAGGATGGATGACATGAGACTGACT
>NW_028177479.1:0-17906 GCF_964030765.1 Micromesistius poutassou | reverse complement strand
TATCCCGGATCATCCGCTTTGCAATTAAAATACAGAGCTTTGGCGGGTGGATACCTTGACATGAGTGGCATTGTGGTCTACCCCCCCCCCCCCCCCCACACACACACACACACACACTGAACTCCCCACCATCATGTGAGTTCAGTGTCATGTCTCACCTGGTATTTCGGTTGCGCACCGCAATCGTTTTTTGTACCCTTCACAATGATGTTGTTTGATCAAATAATAGCGCATAGGATAGTGAGCCCAACGACGAGTTCAGGCACCCTCTCTCGTCATTCACTCATCATTCATCCATCCATCCATCCATCCATTCAAACTGACAAATACATCTCAAGTGTGGATTCAGCCATCCATCCATCCATCCATTCATTGATCAATTTATTCATCCATCCATCCATTCCTTCATGCATCCATTCATGTCGCGCGCCATTCCTTTATTGAGCGTTAGCTTAACCAACTCTCTCGCGGTCAGGATATGTGATAAGACGACGACTCATTTGCATGCGGCTCCATTGTAGTGCTAATCTATATTAGTGGTGGTGCTGTGGTCCGGGCTGTTGCCAAAACACGGCTGGGTGAACCGGTGCACTAAACCCAAGCCATGCAGGTAAAAGCCGCTCGGCATTTAGATGCTCGAGATTCGGGGATAAGGCCCCCGACACTATAAGCTGTGAGTATCTTTAATTACCCAAGTGAGAGGATTAGAAAGAGAAAGAGAGGGCCTTTATCTGATGCTCACTCTCCCTTGCTCTATCTGTCTCTCTCTCTCTCTCTCTCTCTCTTGCTCTCTGTCCCTCGCTCTATCTCTCTCTCTCTCTCTCTCTCTCTCTCTCTCTCTCTCTCTCCCTGGCTCTAACTCTCTCTCTCTTTCTCTCTCTCTCTCTCTCTATCTCTCTCACACACTCTATCGCTCTCTCTCTATCTCTTCCTCTCGCTTTGTGAACTCTGTAGATGTTTGTTGGGCTTAGTTGCATGTCAATACCTATTTGAGTGTGTGTGCATGTGCGTGTGTTTGTGCGTGCGTCAGAGTGTGTGCGGGTCCAGTGTGTGTGTGCACGTGTGGCCGCGTGTGTGTCCAGTGCGTGCATGTCTGTGCGTGCGTATGTGTGTGTTTGCATGTGCACGTGTGCGGGCTCTGTGTGTGTGTCCAGTGCGTGCCCAGTGTGTGCGTGCTCGCGCATGTGTGTGTGTGTGTGTGTCCAGCGCCTGTCCGGTGCGTGCGAGTGACTCCCACTTCTCCGCCCCCCCCCCCCCCCCCCCCACCACCACCCAGGAATGTGTCCACCGCCATTCCCGGCCGTGTTGAAGGAAAAGGGGATCAGCGGCAGAGATCCCCCCCCCCCGGGCCCCCGGTCCGATCCAGAGACCCTCGGCTCAGTCTGTGTGTCTCTCCCCACCTGAGACACCCAGCGGCGGACAGGAACCCGCCGCCAGATCATGGATCATCATCCTTATCTGGCCGGAGCAGCTGATCTAATTACGTACTGATTGAATGGACGACGCGGCGGAGCGGGGACCCTGTAGCCCGCCGTCGAGGACAGCCACAGAGATAGGCTATCAGGGACACATATGTGAACCATTTAGTGACGACCAGAGAGAGAGAGAGAGAGAGAGAGAGAGAGACAGAGAGAGAGAGAGAGAGAGCTGGGGGGACTCTGACTCAGTGGAAGAGAGAGAGAGAGAGTTGGGGAGGGGGGGGTGGGGGGGGCTGTCATATTGTTGCCAGAATCTCTTGTCAACATTGGGTAAATCATTAGTTGCAGCGACGCGTATAGACTTTGAAAGTCATCATAATAACAATAGAGGAGAAAACTCAAGGTCAAAGTTTGGTATCATTATGGTCAAAGTAGACACCCGCAAATACTATCAGCTTCTCTGCAAAATATTTTGGAGATACTCTCAGTCAAGCGGTTTTGTTGACCTTCAACCTTTTCAACCAAACTCAACAGATCCCGGGTCCCACATGTCCGTAGCTAACCACAAAGCTAACAGTGACAGCACAGACAGTGACACCAACGGCGGTTAGCGCGCGACGGCAAGCTAGTCCATCTCTGCTGTTATATGGTCTGAACTGGAGTTCTTAAAAGTCTGTGGTCTCCAATCATACGGATGACCTCATCTCTCAATTACATTCCCTTTGCTAAAGTCGCCCACAACACGACACAACACAACACAACACAACACAAATCAGTTCACTTTTAATAACCATACAACTTATTCCTCAGCTCACTGAACACCGTGTCTCTATCGTCTATCGGGTCACCCCATCGGATACGATTGGTCCGTCTCCTGTCCTGACCCCTCCCTCCACTTCCTGTGTTTATCTCTCGGTCCTTCTCGCTGTCTCGTGGTGTCACCCGCCCCGCCCGAACCGGCCCACCCCACCCCCGGTTTGACATTTGAGTTTAATTCTGCCTCCCTGCACTAAAGGGCCTGGAAAACAAATTCCACTGGCCAGAAGTAAACCGACATCAAACGATGCGGACATTGTCGCCGGGACACACGGCGACCGTGAACGTCAACGCTGGCGTTTGAACCAAACCTTTGGTCCCGAGGTCGACCTGTCTTTGTTTTTACTCTGGGACTTACGTCATACCCTAGTCTTTTTAATAGTTTGGAACTTAATCCTCCGCGGCGGTTGTGTGCTCTGCTCTCTGCGAAGGTCACCTTCTCCCCCTATTGTCCTTGGGGGAAATTTGTCTTAAATGAATGGAGGAACCACACAATGAGACAACAACAACCAGACACACACCAGCATCGTTCACGTGGAGGCTGTGCTTCGGTCTAATAGATGTATCCCTTACGTGGATGGAAAACCCCTTTGTCGCGAGAACAATGTGGGATACACACACGAGGCGATAAAAGTGAAACACATCTTTTAATGAGGGGGGAATCTTTGAGATGATTTGGGGAAACAACGGTAGAAAGAATATTGTTTGTGTTTTGTGTTTTTTTTTTTTAAGAGCTCCTAGAAAATCCCTCGAAATAATGGAGACATTGCTTATTGTCCTCTGGTCACCGGGCAGAACCTGTACGTACACCTGTATGTAGCACGTGTGTGTGTGTGTGTCTGTCTGTATATTTCAGCGGGTGTGTGTTTGTTATGCGTATATGTGTGCGTATGTGGGTGTGTATGAAAGCATGCATGTGTGAGTGTGTTAGCATGTTTGTGTGTAAGCGTGTGTGTGTGTGTGTGTGTGTATGTTAGCATGTGTGTGTGTGCGTATTAGCATATGTGTTAGCGTGTGTGTGTACGTACGTTAGCATGTGTCTGTGTTAGCTTGTCGTGTGTGTGTAACGTTAGCATGTGTGTGTGTGTTAGCGTGTGTGTGTGTGTGTGTGGGGGGGGGGGTCTCTTGTCATCGCACACATTCCATGAGTCAGCGGCCCGTCGAAGGGGCAGAGAGGACACCGCAGAGTCCGCCATTATCCCTTCACCTGCCGCTAACAGCAACTTGGCCCGACGCACCGCTTCTCCTCGCATTCCACCACGTGGATATACAGATGTAGCCCTGACACACACACACACACACTCCGACACGTCAAATGGAGAGATGCGCTTTGGAACGGGAAAAAAAACGAAACAATGTTTGTTGGAATTGACGGTTTGTTCCCGCTCGCATGCCCCAAGCGCCCGTTTTTCGGATATATATTTATTTTAAACTGACGCGTATCCGTTTATCGGTCGACATGTGTTTGACAGGAGAAGCACGCCTATCGCGCTGCCCCCCTACTCCCCCCCCCGGTACATGTGCGGCATTAAAGGGATTGTGGGTAAGCGGAACACATTTTCATATAGGTCCATCCCGAAATGGAAACAACCAGCAGGGTCGGAAAAGCCGGCCGCGCTTGAAAGCCAGAGTCAATATTTATGGGTAGCGAACATGTGGCACACTTCTTCCTACCCACTAATTTGAGCAACAAGTCCACCTCCAGATTATATGGCCACTCTGAGATCACAGGAGAGGGTCCAACCGTTGCGTGTGCAATGTGCACACAGCCCGGGGAACGCAGAGGTTGGCCGTGGGCTCAAAGTCAAAGTTTTTTTTTTTCCTTTCTTTAAATCCCGAATTAAATTAATCCAGACGTAGAATAAGCAGGCGTAGCATCCGGAACAACCTGTAGTCAGATTCATCGTTTGAATGGGTTAAAAGTTTAAAAACACTTAGTTTTGGATAAAAGCGTCGCTTTGGATAAAAGCGTCTGGTAATTGCCCGAAATGAAAATGTCAAATGTCAAATTTTTTGATGACTTTTCTGTCTAGTATCTGTTGAAATTTTCACGGCGAAAATTTTCCCTTCAAGGTCCGGAAAGAAACCTTGACTTGATTCCTTGTAGCGCCGGGGGGGACTTTTGAGTAATCCTTCGCACCCATTTACTGGGATAACACCAGAGGCCTGTAAAATCTTTGGTTTACCCATATGAAACATTAGGCTTTTAGCTCCACATGGCCCCCGCAACGCTTAACGACTTACAATAGGAGCAGTATAAACACACACTCCATTTAGCAGCATAGCCGGAGATGAGAGGGAGCTACTTCAATTTTAGAGAGGGGGGAAAATGGAGAGAGAGAGAGAGAGAGAGCAAGAGAGAGCGAGAGAGAGAGAGAGAGAGAGAGAGAGAGAGAGAGAGAGAGAGAGAGAGAGAAAACGAGCAAGTGGAGAGAGAGAGAGAGAAAGAGAGAGAGCGAGCAAGCGAGAGAGAGAACGAGAGAGAGAGAGAGAGAGATAAATACAGGGATCTGCCCTTTGAATGCAGCTCCACGCATAAAGACACCACGCGTCACTCAATTATACGTCTGCCTGATTAGAAGCCTGCGCTACGTAAACAGCCAGCGTCAAGATTTACATTTTACCGCTTAAGAGCAAGCAGCTGTTTACTGGCCAAATGAGGAAGGAAAATATTTAACAAGTATCTCTATGCTGGAGGAAGAGCCAATCGCTCCTGCATGCCCCCCCCCCCCCCCCCCCCCCCCCCCCCCTCCCTCCGGGCAAACGTGTTTTGAATTAATGGGATTTAAGGTAAGGGTTGTTAGGGTTGTTGCATTCATTTCTGGCTGGCTGTTTGTGAATGGAAGCAAAAGAGATTAATTAGGGATAATGGCCAGGGGGTGGAGGAGGAGGGTTTGTGTGTGACACATTCCCAGGTGCTGTAAAGGTCTCCGGCAGCTAGTGTTAAGTAGAACAGGACAAGTTGAAACATCCCGTTTGCTAAATGTCATGACCTTGAGGTCGACGCACGCAAGCAAACACAAACAGGCAGGAGCGGCGGCGTTTAATTCGCTCTGCGGGCCGGGGTGAAGGAAAGCGGGGATCAGGACGTTTTTATTACACTTTTCTATTCGATATTTTGCTAGAGCAATTTCAAATTCAATGAAATGAGATTGCCGCTCCTCTTCCAGCGGTTGATGGTGGGTATGCTAGGTGTGTTGGTTTCCCAAAGGCAGTTTTTGATGAGAGGTACCTCTTCATAATCTTTTTTTTTTTTTACAATATTTTAATCGAAAAACATGTAAGCCAACTGGCTACCGTTATGTTTTTCTTCACAGCATACCTTAGAAATTGCAGTCGGCAAGACAGAGAAAGAGAAATACAGAGCGGGCCAGATATATAACACTATGCTGAAGAAGGGAAAACAAATAAAAACAAGGGCCAAAACAAAACGATAAACCGTTGATTGTGATTGTCATAACACATCCAGCACAGACTTAGAAATCAACTGAGCAGGTGCCTCAAGTCAGCCAGGAGTGGGTGAACCTCATTCATTATCGCTTAACTATTGTCCAGAATCTAGGTCCATACAGTGGTATGTATGTTTGTAGAGAGCAAAAGAGAGAGAGGGTGGAGAAAGAGAGAGACACACACACACACACACACACACACACACACACACACACAGAAATAGAGACAGACAGAGACAGACACAGAGAGAGAGCAAGACACACAGAGAGAAATAGAGACAGACAGACACAGAGAGAGAGAGAGACCGAGAGACAGATAGAGAGAGAGAGAGAGAGAGAGAGAGACTCATACTCATACTCTAGTATAGAGTATGAGACAGATGCAGAGACAGAGAGAGAGAGAGAGAGGTAGCTAGCTGGTAGCCTTCGAAGAGGACATGATTGTGCTCCGGCATCCAAAGAGTCACATTATAGCCATGTGGTTTCATGATAATAATAATCTTCAGAGCAGCTGTATAAACATTTAACCGACATCCACTCCCTGGGCACGCAGTATGTATCGTCGACTTCGACTTTAGGACGAATCTGATGACACTATGTATGTGTGTGTGCCCATATCTGTCTATTTTCCTTCTTCCCTCTTCCTCCTGCCCCTCTGGTTCCCCTGTATTTTATTTGTCACAGGCCTAGACGATGAGTATATGTGTGGCTGTCAGCACAGCGGCGAACGCCAACACAGAAACGGACGCCCGCGTCGCACGAGGCTCTCAGATCTGCGGGGTTAATGAATGCACATTGTGCTGTTAAAGAGTAGGTTCGGCAAGTTAAATATTAACTCATGTGGGGACATACCTGTCCCGCTGGTCTCCTCCTCCAGACTTTTTCTCTCTCTCTCTCTCTCTCTCTCTCTCTCTCTCTCTCTCTCTCTCTCTCTCTCTCTCTCTCTCCTTTTATTTTTTTCTCCCCTTTCTTTCCTCTAAACCGGATTTCTCGAGGAGAACTTGAGGACTTAATAGAGGCAGATAAATGTAGACAAACCCATGTAATGGCCGCCTGCAGTGTAACCCTATTTCCTGGTGACATTTGTCTTAATTCATGGCAGTTTGTGTAAATATTTATGTCACTAAACTAACTGTTCTGTATACAGAGTGTCCCCCCCCCACCCCCGCCCCCGCCCCCCCCCCAAACACAGCCATCCGCTCCCCCCAACCCCCCCCCCCCCCCACCCTCTTTGGAATGTGATTTAATTGGCGGTTTCCGATGTTTACGCTGCCTTGTACAGTTTTTCGGTAGGTTTTTTTTTTGTATGGAGGGGTGGGGTGGGGGGGTGGGGTGGGGGGCGGGGGGGGGGACGCGAGCTAGCATAATGAATAATAAGGTTGATAAAGTGGGAGCTTCAATTAAAATGTCCTCCTTAAAGGGAATCAAAACGAAGGTGAATGCCTGCTTCGTGGCTCCCCTTGTCTCTAATTCACCTTCTCTCATCACGTGCCAGATTACTATTATGTGTCATTTGTAATACAATAAACAGAGGCCAGATGGCTTAGATTCCCTTGGATATACATGGAGCTGCTGCTGCTAACAGAAGCTATGGGGAGACAGGCATCTTTTTTCTTTCTGTTTCTGTGTCGTCACAACCCTGTGTCACACAGCCAGGGCCATGATATAAAACCTAAAAGTCTAGGCATATATTATGGAGAACCCCAGTGTAATAATGTATGGTTTCTACGAATAAAAGCACAGCACGATTCCACCAAATCAATTGTGGTCATTTCAACGAACAAAGTTCAAATTTATGAAAGTTCTAAATTCTATGTTTTTTAGCCTATGTTTTGCTGGCATCCCGAATAAAACAAGCAAAAGTGTATGTAACAGCTCTGATGTCTTGTTCACCAAATGACAGGACGACTTTAGCCCGATTGTTGTTGGAGAAAAGTTAAGAACAAGCCGCGCTGCTACACAAACATGGAGGAACTACTACGAGGAACAGGCTGGCACTAACGCCAACCAACTCTGGAGGGCGAGGATGGAGGACAGAGGATTTGGGTTTTTTTCATTGGGGATTTTCAGCCCCGAGGAACCACCTGTGCCTCATGTCCTTTTAAGCCATCTTTGTAGTTTCTACTCTGTGTTGTTTGAGTTGGAGTGAGCATGGTGATACTGCATCAACACCGTCTCCAGGTGTCTTTGGTTGCTACTCCCCCCCTCTCATGTTACGCTTTGATTCGTTCTCAGTCTCCCTTTGACGTGGCTTTGGAACAAAGCATCTTCCTAATTATATTCCTGAAAACGTTGATCTCACCTTGGTTCAAACTCCGCCACTCACACACTTTCTGGTTTTCCGGCACAGGCTTTATGCGCTCGCTCTCCCACCAGAAGTTCGGCCCTTAACATCCGATAATCTAACTTCTGGCTCCCAGATGAGATCAGGAGTCCACCTGCATCTGCCTCAAGGCCCACGGACAACCAGGGCGCAGAGCAGTCACCTGCTCATCGAGCCAGTGGCCTGCGTCGTGTCGGATATCTGGCGGCTGACAGTGATTTATCCGTGATTATTTGCCCTGGCGCGGCAGCGGCCAGGGGTACGACACAAGGGGGGGGAAAAGACCACTCGCTGGGTTTATTCATGGATCATTGAGGAACACTGGGCCTCTTGTCAGTATGTCCAATTTCACCCAAGAATGAAACATTCTGTTTTGCTAACCTGGTTAAGTAATCACATTACCTAAGACTGCATAAAGTGTAACAAACAGTAGCATAGAACCGCGAACTGCTTACTTTTTTTATGTGCCGGGGATTGACATATTGGCTTTCATCAAAGCGAGAGCCCGCAACGAGCTACATAGTCATTTTTAGCTACGCTCAGAATGCTAAATTGATCCTCATATGGGGAACATCTGGTGAAAAGCAATTTCCACCCAAGTGTTTTAGTATTTCCTCCTAATTAATTTCACATGTACATGACAAGAGCAAGCGGCCCTCCCAGAACCCCAGTCACAAAAGCCAGCTTTGTTTCGCTATTAAAAAAAGAGAAAAAGTCATCTGTGGTTCCTGGTTTGAAGAAAAAAAAAAAAAAGAGAACACAACCAGAAACACATTGACTCCTTCACGTGCGGGTCGGATCCAAACCTGGGCCTTTTTTTCAGAGAGGGATGGTCACATGATGGCGTCACGGAGGGTTGAGAGTTCACTGTAACCGCTGGGCAAGGCACGATGGTCGGGCTGTCAGCGGTGCGTGTCGGCGAGAGTTAGCAAGAAACGCACCTAGGGGAGGGAGGCGGGGGGGGGGGGGGGGGGGGGGGAGGCGAGAATTGGCGGGAGATGGGCACGGGAGTGATCTGAAAGTGTGTGTTAATCCTCTAATCTAAACCATGACGATGCACTGCGATTCCAAATGCTGTTTGGCGGCACTTTCTTCCCCCCCCAAAGTAAAAATGTCTCCTCTGTAAACACAACTGGCTAAGGTCAGCACTCGGCACCTATGAGCAATATTTAATAGTGGCGGTACACCAGATCTGATTTTAACCGAATTCAGCTTCAACTATTAACCCTTTATGGTCGGGCATCAGAGTCTCAACAGGTTGCTTTACCACTGAGGGACTATTGTATACATCATATTTATTGTATTTGAACGTTTGAACATAACGTTCCACAATCTACAAACGATTCAGTGGAAATACCAACCTTCATCCAATTCACCCTGTACCCATCCCACTCTGCCCCAAGAGAAAATCTGCCCCTCTGCATCAAGAGAAAATGAAGACAAAACAAACTTTGTACATACATCAATAAAATAAACCACCCAACCACAAAACAACATAGGGAGTCACGTTACGCACGCCCCGGAATCTACAATACAGTCAAAATTATGTCAAAACGGGGAAGAACAAGGAAAGAGAGACTCTGTCCTATCACTGAGACACAACAGCAGCTCTTGTCCTCACTTGTCCTCACTTGGGTGCGTGTGTTTGACGAGTATGTATATGTGTGTGTGTGTGTGTGTGTGTGTGTGTGTGTGTGTGTGTGTGTGTGTGTGTGTGTGCGAGTGCGTGCGTGCGTGTGCGAGTGCGTGCGGGTGCATGCGTGTGCGCATGAGCGCGTCTGCGTGCGCGTCCGTGTGCATGTGCCAGTGCGTGTGCGTGTGTGTGTGTGTGTATGTAGGACGTGTATGTATAAGCTGTGCGTGTGTGCGTGTGCGTGTGCGTGTGCATGTGTGTGCGAGTGGCTGCTTTGAATAACGCGGGCCCCTAAGAAGTTTGGCGTCGGCAGATGAAAGGCGGCCCGACAGATGAATCATTAAAGCGGGAGATAGGCGCACACCGTGGCATTGTCTTCAGACCGGACCGGTGCGGTCGGACTCCCAAAAAACCCTCTGTTTGGATAGGGTGTCTGGGACCGCCCGGGATGAGTGTATCTTTTGTTTGTTCCTCCGTTGAACCTCCGATAAAAAAACGTGTTCCTCACCTGAATGTATGTGGTTTTTTTTACAATGGGAAACCCCTATGACACGCTCAAACCTCCACCCGCCCCCCCCCCACAACCAACACCACCACCAACACCACTACCTTCTTATCACAACCACACCCCCCACCACCACCACCACCACCACCACCACCGTAACCAAAGGAACCAGAACGTCTGTAGTCCTTCTTTTTATCTCCTCCAGGGCTCTTCATCTTGAGAGAGAGAGAGAGAGAGAGAGAGAGAGAGAGAGAGAGAGAGAGGGGGGGGGGGGGGAGGGGGAAGGTGTGCGGTGCATGGACTACAGAAGAAGAAGCTACGGTATAGCGCATCCAGCAGCATCTAGCTATATACTTCTTTTGTAGCTTCTCTAGCTAGATAGCTAGATTCTGTAGCTAGCTGGCGGGGGTCTTGTCTTGTCCTACACAAGTGAACCAGAATGGGAGGTATCCCCCCCGCCCCCCCCCCCTCTCCCCCACGCCTCACGCCCCACCACCAGATGCAGAGGGGAGATAAAAGCAGGTGTTTACGGCGGGCTGACGGGAGTATTTGAAGGGGAGAGAGAAAGCAAAGGAGAGAGAGAGAGAGAGAGAGAGATGGTGCGTTTTGATTGGAGCCCAAAAAGTTCCAAGGTGTTCCTGCCCTTAGATGAGATGAAACAAGAACTAAGTCCTCACCTCAAGTCGCCAGCCCTCTCCTTATCTTTTTTTATTTTCTTCTTCTGTCGGCCATCTGCTTTTGCTTCGTTTGATAGGAGACATGTTTTACACAATGCATGTGTGTTTCTTGTTAAGAGTCACCGTCTCAGGGTGTTCAACCCCCCCCCTCCCCCCCATTGAAACACATCAGATGTCTGGATACACGTCGCGCAAATGACTTCAATTGCAGTCTTTTGATGTACTTATGTTAACATTTAAAACATATCACATTGAGTTAATTTTAGAGAAAGGTTGTAGCACACCGATACTTTGTGTGACCCTTTCCTAAAATCATCTCGAGTGTATTAATGTCTGCCAGAGGTTATCACGGCCATGATGTTGCATAATTTTAATCTAAACATGTCTAGATGTATGGGGCTTGCATCAGCAGTAGTGAACTATCTTAAATCAAATTTAATTTGATTTAAAAAAATGATTTGCCTACATAAGTAGGCATCATTTTTGCTAACTAGCTTGGGCATTTTTTTATTTTCCAAACTTCATGGCAATGGTGTCGCTTCAACAGCTTCACCAGCGTAAACGGAAAATCCTGCAGGCTTATCTTTGGAGGCCTCGACCAGCTAGCGCGTTAGCTCCGCAAAGAAGAAGACCTCCTTTCTCTCGCTGCTTCAAAGTTAACTTTGTTCTCTGAATCTTTACAGCTACAGAGACTCCAGAGTTACGGGCTCTTTGTGTCTCACAGCTTTATTTGTCAGTAAAGGGGTTTCGCCGGCTGAAAACTTGTTGCTCTCTGTTCTCCGAAACCGGTCTAAAGTTACGGCGACTCCCCCCCCCCCCCCCCCCCCCCCCCACTCTCTGTATTACAAACAGACGACTGACAGGAAAAACGGGGGTAAGGGTCTCCGTGCCGAGCCCTAACAAACAAGGAGCAATAACAAGGAGCTAGAAACAACCGATTAGTGTGCTGCTGCTGGTTATTGGAAAATAATGGCGTTGGATGAGAGGAAGTCATTTAGGAGGAGAAGAGAGAAAAAAAAAACATGGGGGCCTTTAATCAATGCTCCTTTGACGAGAAAGCGCCATGAAAGGACAGAGAGAGAGAGCGCGAACGAGGGACTATGACTCTGAACTGTTTGCTGTGGGTTGGGGGAGGCAGGGGGGGAGTCGTGGGGAGAGATAGGGCTCTAATTTGGTAATTTGGTAACTTCTTATGGTGTCCCGGGCATCTCAGCACCACTTGATCACCGCCACAGCGGGCCTTGACGCCATATGTGTTTGTAAAACGGTTCCAAGCCTCCGAGGAAAAATGTCCTCTTCGGCGATGACCACCAACTCAAAATGAAACACTACTCTCTTTTGAAAAGGTCCGACTTTAAACCCAGTGGGTTTTGTTTTTTTAAAGGCGCATAAGGTAGCAATTTCCACCCCCTCGCTCCCAATACGGCCCAGACCAATATCGCTTGAAGAAAATGACACCACGTCAGAGCACGTTCAACATTACTCCTTCTTAAATAGCCATGATGAATCACTGAAGTATTTTTGGTGCACCGATATTGTCGTCAAGGAATCCTATAAATGTACGCAAAATCACACTGCGTAACATTCAGGGCATTACTGCAATTCTTTTATGCCCGGTGTTTTATAGTTTATAGGGGCCGAAAAAGAAAGGGCCTATGTGCTCACTCAGTGAGTGAGTACTTTGTTCATTCCAAAGCCTGTACAAATCTGTTTCAAGTTCAAGAGAGTATAGGAACCCTTTAATTTACAGCCCCGCTCCGAAAAAAAATGAAGTCATTCATCGCCTGCTAAACTGCACTGTGACCCCGGAGGTTAGGTAAACAAGTGTCCCTTGCATTACTGTCAAAACACCCATCCCCTCGCCCCAACCCATGTAAACTCCTGCTCCCCTGTCACAGTTGAAAGGGAGAGAGAGAGAGGGAGAGAAAGAGAGCGAGAGAGAGAGAGAGAGAGAGAGAGGGAGAGGGGAGAGTGGGGGGCCGGACGATGTGAAGTGAAGAAAGAAAGAAAAAAGGTGGGACAGATGTATCTTAACTTCAACACTGCACAAGAGGGGAAAGTCCGTTGCTGTGAACGTATGTGTGGTGGGAGAGGGGTGGATGGGCCGGGTGGACGGGACGGGGTGGATGGGACGGGGTGGATGTCGGAGGTGTCGGAGGGGGGTGGGGGGGTTGGAACAGGGGAGAGGACAGACCACAGAGCAGGCCCGGGCCCAGCAGGACTCCTCAGAACCATGACTGGATCCAGCTTGGACTGGAATGTATGGAATCCAATTCGACCGGAGTTCCAGCGAAGGGGTCCCATAAAAAACTGTTTTTATTATTTTTTTTATCCCCAACAGCTTTAGTATTCGTTTTGGGAATGGGAGTTAGTTGTTGGTAATTAGTTGTTTGTTTAAATTACTAGTTAGACTAAACAACATTCCTGGCAAAATGCCGTTTGTTTCCGGTTTTGTGACGCTAGTCAACGTCATTGTCTGCAGAGTCGAGAGATATTTCGAAAATCTAACATCATGTCATTGGTGTGATGGTATTTTGCTGTTTCTTATCTATAATTGTAATTATAGAAATGCAGAGAAGGCTTGTAAAATAATTCAATGATTTATCCGTTTATAGTGGAGTTCAACTCCATATTAAAATATCCCAAACAATTTCACTGACTGACTTAAATGTCAACAGTTTGATCAATTGATTACTTTATGGGATTGATTAATTCATCAAAACAAAACTCTTCTTGTCTCTAACAAGAAGTTCTACAGATAACAACAACAATGTGGACCCACAGACCCAACACACAACAAAATCTAAACCTGAAAGAAACGCTGTCTCTTTTTTTCTTGTTTTTTTTTCCAACGAAAAACAAAACAATAACCAGGGACGGAGGCTCAGCCATTTTGGCATTAAAACAATCATTATATTCTTCTTATCGCTAATGTGACAGTAATTGCTCCTTAGCCTGTCAGTAGAGAGAGAGAGGGGGAGAGGGAGAGAGACAACGCACTGGGTGCTGATGGAGTGAGGTAATGACTTCCAATGGAATGCCTGTTCCCATAATCCTGTCTGTCACTGCCGACAGATCCTCTTGACCTCTGACCGGCCAATACCGCGCAGGGACGACAGGATGTGACAACTTCATGAAATGACCCCTCGGTTTAAGTACTTGTTTTAGTTTTTTCCCGCACTTTGTTCTTTTCTCTTATATAGGTATATGTTTGTTCTTTTTTTTACCGGATGGTGATTGGCTCAGAGTTTTTCTCGTGGCCCCGACCAATGAAGTCACCTCGATAACTACGAGTCGTATTCTGACCCCCTGACGACCCTGATCCGAAACAATGACATTGTTTGTTTTCACAATTTCTTTTTAAGAAACGTCAGAGAAATGATGAGTAGTTTCAAACATGTTGGGAAGTGCCCTTTGGTTGTTGGTCTGCATGGGTGCGTGGGTGCGTGGGTACGTGCGTGTGTGGGTGCGTGTGTGTGTGTGTGTAAGACTTTAACTCAAAAGGTCAAACAATAGGGCTTTAAAGTCGCAATTTGTAACACTACAACTACCTGTGAGCTTCAAATAACCTGGACATATCTGTAGTCAATACTGTTCGATAGTGATTTCAATAATGTTATCAATTGCATCACAATTGATAACATTGTGGCTATATTCCATGAATTGAAAATACCGGCCAGCCCGCGTCTCTTTCTTTGTTTACAATCATCGTGCTATTGACAGTCTCAAAACCCCGCCCACTCACGCCACCCAGCGAGCCGAGCTACGCTAGCTCACGCCACACAGTCTCACGGCCTATTATAGCAGCCTGAACCATGTGACCGAGTTCATGAATTCCGAAGTCTCCCGCCTCCTGGCTGGGAAGGGCCTACACATTGCAATTTAAATACAGCGGCAGTTTTGAAACACGGTACTAAAGCGTCCAATGCTTCACGTATCACCAGAACCCAGGGGAGATCAGGACCCCGGATAGCAGCTCGGTGTTTTCTTATGGCCCAGCCAGGCTATCTCTCCAACATGAGTACTACACACTCACATATATTACACAGGCCAAGGGGAGAGAGAAATGTGTGTGATGTGTGGGACCGTGTGTGCGATTGTGACTGTGATGCTGGGGACTGTGTAGATGTATGTGTGTTTGCGTGCGTGCGTGTGTGTGTGTGTGTGTGTGTGTGTTTGTGTGTGTGTGTGTGTGTGTGCATGCGTGCGTGGGTGTGTGTAGATGTATGTGTGTCTGCGTGCATGTGTGTGTGTGTGTGTGTGTGTGTGTGTGTGTGTGCATGCGTGCATGGGTGTGTGTGTGTGTGTGTGTTCACGCTTGTGTGCGTTTGTTCCCCCTGTTCTCTGACCTGTTGGATAGGTGGTTGTGTCTTCACTAATTTGATTTAAAAAATATTTGAATTCCTGCTTTTGCTCCTCTTTAGGCAGTGCGGTAATTCCGGCTGAATCGGCGAGTGAGTGAGTGCTTGTGATTGTGTGCGTATGTGACTATAGTCTATGTGTATGTGTCCCTGTCTATGTGTATGTATGTATGTGTGTGTGTGTTTGTGTCTGTGTGCGTGCGTGCGTGCGTGTGTGTGTGTGTGTGTGCGTGCGTGCGTGCGTGTGTGCGTGCATGCATGCATGTGTGTGTGTGTGTGTGTGTGTGTGTGCGTGCGTGCGTGCGTGTGTGCGTGCATGCATGCGTGTGTGTGTGTGTGTGTGTGTGTGTGTGTGTGTGCGTGCGACGGGCTGATCTTCATGTCAGCAGTGCCCGGCCCGGGCCCGGAGGTGCGGGCCAAGACTGTCAGGGGTTTGTCATCGATTCTTTCGGCCCTGTCATCAGCCTTATCTGATCCTGTAGTGATTCTGTTCTCCGTGTTCTCCTCCGCCCCCCCCTCCCTCGGTGGGCACAGACTCCCCACGCTACGGGGGAACTCCAGGGAGAGGGCCTACAACTCACTCTTTCATCGTTTACATACGTTTCCTGGGGAGTTTGTAGATCCAACGCTTTCTCCTGTTCCCTTTGTCATCATGTTGGTTCCTGCCTTACAGTGTATTTTTTTGTGCGGTAAGAGTTAAAGATACCTAGTCTCTAGGCTACTCTAGGCTATTCTCTTTACTGGTATAGGGGTTTTATTTGGTGTGGTGTTCTTAATAAAAAAAACGTCATGTCATTTTTACAACTGAAATAAAATGTTTGTTAATATTACAGAGTAAAGTACTGTAGAACATAGGTACTCTGTGGTATTGGTACCGAAATCCCGGTAACGGTTCCGGTACTGGTATTGGTTAAATTGTGAACAGTTCCCCTAATGGCCTAACAGCTACCTGCTCTGCCAGGAGACTTATTGTGCACAACTGTGGTCTTCCCCAAGGCTAGGTGGACCTATTTCTAAAGCTAGCAAGCTACTCACATGTTTTGGGGGAGTGGCTTTAAATGAGATGCCTTTTTTTGCATAGTTATTTTGTCAGTTAGATATTTTAAAAATCTAGCTTCATCTGCCTAGATTTTTAAGATTTTTTTTTCTCCAACTTGCCAGTCCTAGCTTCAACTGATTAGTTTGCACACAAAAATACTAAAATACAAAATATTTATTTATTATGTATGTTCATGAAATGTGCATTGGGGGCCAAATCTTATGGACAAAGCATTATTTTGTATTTAACACAGGTAAACACAGTTACAAATAACACAATGAAATGATGAAACAGCAAAAGCAAAAGGGAAGGAAGCAGAATATTAAAAACTGCTGAGGTGTCCGTCCTCTTCGTGTTGTGGCATTTCTTCTTCGTTCTCCTCCTGCATCTCCTCCTTCTCCTCCTACTCTGGTCGCTCGCGGCAACACTGACAATTAGGTGGACAACCATGCAATCAGCCTTGTTGCAGACAACCCCTTTAGTTAGGACCGAGCGCTGTGTGAATTATGGTCGAGATGGAAACCTTTGAATTATGGGTGAGCTCTTGCTCTGCTGCTGTGCTGCTCCCTCCCTCCCTGCCTCCACCGACACCCCACCCCATCCACACCCCACCCCATCCACACCCCAGGAGGAGAAGGAGAGGGAGAGGGGGAAGGAGATGGAGGAGAGGAGGAGGTGGTGGAGGAGGTGGAGGAGGAAGAAGAGGAGGAGGAGAAGGAGGAAGAGGTGGAGGAGGTGGAGGAGGGGGGAGGAGGAGGAGGTTCTCTCGGCAGACCCTTTTGCCGCAGGAGAACGCTGACAGAGGCCTGGTCTTGGCCAGCTGCAGGCAAAACCAGAACAACAAGAGAGAGAGCTAACCCAAACAAGGCAAGGCAGCAACAGCAGCAGCAGCAGCAGTGGCAGCAGCAGCGGCAGCAGAAGCAGCGACGGCAGGCTCTGCACGGGGTCTAGGCTGGGTCAGGCGGTGCACCTCACCGCAGAGGAGAGAGAGAGAGAGAGAGGGGAAAGAGGGAGAGAGAGGGAGAGAGAGGTAGGAGAGGGGGAAGGAGGCAGAGGAGGCAGACAGAGGGGAAGAGAGAGAGAAAAAGAGAGAGAGAGAGAGAGGGAGGAGAGGGGAAATAGTGGGAGAGTGACAGAGAGAGGGAGAATAAGTGGAAGGAGACATAGAGAGAGAGAGCGAGAGAGAGAGAGAGAGAGGGGGGGGAGGGAGAGAGAGAAAGAGAGAGAGAGAGCGAGGCCGTTTACGGGGCCGGCCTGGTCCTCGGCTGACGTCTGGCCATTTTTTTCCTCTCCCTCTTGCGGACGCGCACTTTGCGCGGCAAAAAGAGAAGAAAACAGCATTGCGGAGATTCCAAGCTAATTGTACATTCGTCCTCTTTCAAAGGGGAAGGAGAAGTGTTAGGCCAGTGGCCGGGAATCTGGGGAGAGGAGGAGGACGCTGCAGGCTACAGCATCCCTCCCCATCGCCTCCCTGAGGGTTATTTAAAGGTACAGTAGGCTGTATTTTCCCCTGCACAGTGGAGGCACCCACCCTTTCCGCCCGGCTCCATATTGGAACCAGATGCTGCACAGCGCAAGGCCCCACTAATTTAAGTGGACAGAGCAGATGGAGGGGGAGAGGGAGAGAGAGAGAGAGAGAGAGAGAGAGAGCGAGAGAGAGAGAGAGAGAGAGAGAGAGAGAGAGA
>NW_028177480.1:10000-22455 GCF_964030765.1 Micromesistius poutassou | reverse complement strand
GAGACACACACACACACACACACACACACACACACACACACACACACACACACACATAACCTCGCACACACATAGAGACACACACACACACACACACACACACACACACACACACACACACACATAACCTCACACACACATAGAGACACACACACACACACACACACACAAGCATGAAAAAACGGCGCGCTGTGGAACGCAGAGCGACCGCCAAGTCGTTAGTCATTAGTTAATTAATAAGTCAATTAGTTAATTAATAACCGATAGCTATTGGCTGGACAGCGATATGCTCCTGGCTGAGTTCTCCTTCGTTTGGCCCCCCAGCTGAGGGCCCCGGCGCCCGGACCCCCCCCCCCCCCCCCATCACTGGCCCCTCACTGCGCAAACATTTGACCAGATGTGTGTGAGTGGGGCGCCAGCGCCCGCGCGTTAGGTCCGCCTCTGGGGACCTGATCTGTGGGTTTTAACGAACGCAAACTCAACGCCAAGCGACCATGTGTGTTGAGCCTCGCCCTGAAGCCACTAGTCCTCAGCGGTTAGTGGGACGGTAACTTTAACTTTAAACGTTTAGTTTCCTTTAGAGTAAATGAAACATTAAGTTTCCATGTTTCGCCGACGCGTCGCGGTGTTCGGTACGACGCACACACACACGCGCACAGCGTGGTGTGTGCGTACCGGGCATCGCGGCGCGCTCGGTGGCGCTGGGTCCTCGTTATGAGTGTTCCGCTTGTGTTCTGGAAACGATTAGTGTTGTTGTTGTTGTTGTTATTATTATTATTATTATTATTATTAGTTTTGTGTTTGGTTTGCTGGCTCATCGTCCACCTACAAGCTAGACTATGAAACATGTTCAACTTGGAGGTAGAATAAGACGGGCGTTGACGGAGCCCTGAGCGCTCTGAGCGCAGACTCTGTCCTCACCTGTGATTACCTGTAAGACCTACATGATAATAAACGGCCTAACAGAACTGCTCTGTGTCTGTGTGTGTCTCTGTGTGTGTGTGTGTGTGTGTGTGTGTGTGTGTGTGTGTGTGTCTGTGTGTGTGTGTGTGTGTGTGTGTGTGTGTGTGTGTGTCTGTGTGTGTGTGTGTGTCTGTGTGTTTCCCTTCATATGAAAGTAGGACTACTACTACATTTACATTGAGGGCGTTTATCAGACGCTTTTATCCAAAGCGACTTACAATAACTACATTTGTCAGAAGAAACAGAAATAATCTATCTCTGTGGGTACAGTGAGGATGTTCATAGAACCAAGAGCCAAGCACTAACCATCACTAGGTTAACCCATTCCCCGTACACACTAACCATCACTAGGTTAACCCATTCCCCGTACACACTAACCATCACTAGGTTAACCCGTTCCCCGTATACACTAACCATCACTAGGTTAACCCATTCCCCCGTATACACTAACCATCACTAGGTTAACCCGTTCCCCATATACACTAACCATCACTAGGTTAACCCATTCCCCGTATACACTAACCATCACTAGGTTAACCCATTCCCCGTACACACTAACCGTCACTAGATCAACCCATTCCCCCGTACACACTAACCATCACTAGGTTAACCCGTTCCCCGTACACACTAACCATCACTAGGTCAACCCATTCCCCGTATACACTAACCATCACTAGGTTAACCCATTCCCCGTATACACTAACCATCACTAGGTTAACCCATTCCCCGTATACACTAACCATCACTAGGTTAACCCATTCCCCGTATACACTAACCATCACTAGGTTAACCCGTTCCCCGTACACACTAACCGTCACTAGATCAACCCATTCCCCCGTACACACTAACCATCACTAGGTCAACCCGTTCCCCGTACACACTAACCATCACTAGGTTAACCCATTCCCCGTACACACTAACCATCACTAGGTTAACCCATTCCCTGTATACACTAACCATCACTAGGTTAACCCATTCCCCGTAAACAACACAGATAGCTAGGATAAGATGCTACACGATGCCAAGTACTACTTTTAAGTGCCAGGACGTACAACACACACTAAGTGTGTACATTAAGTGCCAGGACTCTTCATGTGTAAAGGTCTGTGATAGCAGTATAGCGATGCATTACAATAGATTAAATATGACGCAGAAATACAAATAAGCTCACATTACGTTCATTTGAACGTCGAATTCAACATGAATGAAGAATGCTTTGCTGTGTTATCTGTGGTCTGAGAATATTGATTTGTTCATTGAGAAGATGCATACAACATTCACATTTAATAACACGAAAACCACAAACCCTTAATCAATAACAGTTTGAGTGCCTTTGATTCATTTATAATTGATCTCTGTTGGCCCAAAGGCTATGATATCTCATTAATATTACTATAATATTAATATATATATATATATAGTGTTATTAATTACAGGCTATTTCGGTTTTGCTATTCCCTGAGGAGATGCTCTGTGTTGCTGCTTAGTGAACACACAGCTCTGCTGCAACAGCACATCCCAGAATTCCTGCTTTCTCTGGCGCATCCGATGGACTATAAATAGAATATAATAACAAGAATTATATTAATAAATAGAATGACACGGAGGAGCAGAGACTCTGTGCGCCTTTAGATGTTTCCTTGTGAGATTTAAAGATAATCAATTCAATTAAGATTGGATAAAGATGTATTCATTAAATAATGAAAAGGGCAGAATAGACTCTTGTTGTTCCACGTATTATGTTTTGCATATTTGCTACATCATGAGTGGGCGAGCGTGCGTGTGCGTGCGTGCGTGCGTGCGTGCGTGCGTGCGCTTTGGGATGCAGTTCCTCCAGTCAGACGACAGGGGGCGGTAGCCGAGCGGAGGAGACTTCCCCTTCCCCGAGCCGAGAGAGGTCAGAGGACACCATCATGGCGTCCCCCTTGTAACACACAACATTTGCTGCGTTCAATGTTACGCGAAGAACCCGACCAGAGAAAACGAACATAAACGAACAATTACTTTAAAACTATTGAACTGCGCTGACGGTGTCATGATGTTCCAAGCGCTCGGTGGCAGAGCCCTCCCCGCGGCGCGGCTGCTCGGCCCCCCCCGCGTTTGGGTCGCCTCGGTCCGGGGGAGGAAGTCCCGCAGCGACCCGCCGGCCAAGTCCAAGGAGGGCCGCGTGAAGCTGCCGCCCCCCGTGGACCCGCTGGAGATGGTGGTCCTGAAGGAGCGCTTCACGGAGTACAACCTCATCATGAGGGCGCTGAGGTACGGGGGCGTCCGGTCCGGTCCGGTCCAGTCCAGTGCAGTCCGGTGGTCGAACCACACGCAGGGCAGACAGTCAGTGAACAACATTGGCGATATTGGTCTTAGTCTATTTAAAGTGTTGTTGGTTGAAATGTAAAAAAAATGTGGGCATTTCGTGGGCATTTCCGTAGAGCCGGTAACGGTCTATAACATGTAGGGTCGTCGTGTTTAAAATAGATTAAACTGTTAAGCTCCCACTTTCATGGCGAAGAACAGAACTTACAACATAACGAAGATAATAACAGCGTTTTTGATAACTGCTGGTTATTGAGGTCACATTATAACTCATTATAACTCTTTATAGCTCTTTATAACTCATTATACCTCTTTATAACTCATTATAGCTCTTTATAACTCATTATACCTCTTTATAACTCATTATAGCTCCGCTCAGAACAGGGAACAGTAAGGATTGCAGTAAAGATCTTCTGGATGCAGTTCAGCTTCAGTTTATTAACCGACAGCTTGACATTGAATCCCTGTGTGTGTGTGTGTGTGTGTGTGTGTGTGTGTGTGTGTGTGTGTGTGTGTGTGTGTGTGTGTCAGGCTGGAGTTCAAGGAGGGGGTGCTGCGTCAGAAGTACGAGGAGGAGACGGGCTCGCTGGCGGAGGAGCGGGCGAGACAGGACACAGCGGAGCACAAGGTCCTGATGGAGTGGAACCACCAGGAGAACCAACGCATGATGAAGATCAGGTGAGGAGGAGAGGTGGGGAGGTGGGGAGGGTAGGAGGAGGAGGGGGAGGAGGTGGAGGGGGAGAGGTGGGGAGGAGGAGGAGGAGAGGTGGGGAGGAGGAGGAGAGGTGAGGAGAGGAGGAGAGGTGGAGGAGGAGAGAGAGGTGGGAAGGAGGAGGAGAGGTGAGGAGGAGGAGAGAGAGAGAGAAGGAGGAGGAGAGGTGGTGGGGAGGGGAGGAGGAGGAGAGAGAGGGGAGGAGGAGAGGTGGGGAGGTGGAGGAGGAGGAGAGGTGGGGAGGTGGAGAGAGAGGTGGGGAGGAGGAGGAGTGAGGAGGTGAGGGGAGGAGGAGGAGGAGGAGAAGAGAGAGGAGGAGAGAGAGGAGAGGTGGGGAGGAGGAGGAGGAGAGAGAGGAGAGGTTGGGAGGAGAGGTGGGGAGGAGGAGGAGAGGTGGGGAGGAGAGGAGGAGGAGGAGAGGTGGGGAGGAGGAGAGGAAGAGGAGGAGTAGAGGTGGGGAGGAGGAGGAGGAGGAGAGAGAGGAAGAGGAGGAGAGAGAGGTGGGGAGGAGGAGGAGAAGAGAGAGGAGGAGGAGGAGAGGTGGGGAGGAGGAGGAGGAGAGGTGGGGAGGAGGAGAGAGGAGAGGTGGGGAGGAGAGAGGAGGAGTAGAGGTGGGGAGGAAGAGAAGGAGGAGAGAGAGGAGAGGTGGGGAGGAGGAGGAGGAGGTGGAGAGGAGTAGGTTGGTGATGATGGAGGAGGTTGAGGGGAGGAGTTGACGTGCGTGGAGGAGCAGGGGGTGGAGGTGAGGAGGAGGAGGAGAAGAAGGAGGAGGGGCTGACGGAGGAGGAGGTGCTGAGGAGGAGCAGCAGATCTGTGAGGTGTGTACTAAGGCGGAGCTCCTCTCTGCCCTGCAGGCGGCTGCGGGTGCAGCAGGAGGTGGAGGAGGAGGAGCAGAGGAAGCTGGTGCTGCTCCTGAAGAGGGAGCAGGAGAGGGAGGCCTTCATCCAGCAGAAGGAGGAGGAGGTGCTGCAGCTACGGGTGAGGCGTCCAATCAGAGGCTCCTCCTTCACTGGGCCGTTAATCACATGTTGATTAATCACATTCTGATTAATCACATTCTGATTAATCACATTCTGATTAATCACATTCTGATTAATCACATTCTGATCTACACACATCAATCTCAAAACGAGTTGAAACCATTTATTCTTATTTTTTTTAAGTATATTTGTTTCATTCATCGCTCGTTTTATAGAATATATAAATTTTTGTACATTATTTTCGATTTGAACATTTTGTGAAATTTTCTCAGTCAGTGTTTACTTGGAGAGAGAGATTTCAAAGTTCTCATTTACAAAGTGTTTTTTTTTTTGGAGAGAAATTCTGAATAAATGCGTCATGTTTTCAAACTCAAAAATAATCGTTTGAATAATCGAGATTTCAATATTGACCGAAATAATCGTGATTATGATTTTTTTCCATAATCGAGCCGCCCTATCAACTCCTGTTGTTGACCATCGCTTTGATTCAACGCCGACTCTACTTCTAGTTGTGATGACGACAACGACCTCATGCCCTAAGCAGCGCTCAGTTGGTAGAACCACCGCCGCTGGCTTTGGGTACCAGTGAGGCGGCGGCGGCGGCGGTCGTCATGGCGACGGGCTCTGACCCCCCCCCCCCCCCCCCTGTGGTCTGTGTGTGTTTCAGGAGGACGCCAAGAACTTCATCACCCTGGAGAACCTGGACCAGCGCATCGAGGAGGCTCTGGACCGACCGCGCAACTACAACTACGCCATCGACCGCGAGGGCCGCGTCGTCAGACACACCGTCCTGGAGTAGGAGGACCAGGAGAGGGACCCCCCTGGTCCTGGTCCTGGTCCTGGTCCTGGTCCTGGTCCTGGTCCTGGTCCTGGTCCTGGTCCTGGACCAAAGCGCGGTCGGCAGCCTACCCTTCTGTCTCGGGGCCCCTAGCGCTGGGGGTCAGGGGTCAGGGGTCATCATCATCAGAGTTGCGTCTCCAGCGGTGCGGGGGTCCAGCGGGCCCCCATGAGGGCGTTCTCCTCCTCCTCCTCCTCGTCGTTGTCTGGGGAACGTTCTCCGCTGAAGGTCGCCACGCCAACCGAGGTGTTGACAGATGGGACTCCACGGAGGATGAATACTACACGTATAATGTATACTAATATACAGTATAATGTATACTAATATACAGTATAATGTATACTAATATACAGTATGATGTATACTAATATACAGTATGATGTATACTAATATACAGTGTAATGTATACTAATATACAGTATGATGTATACTAATATACAGTGTGATGTATACTAATGTACAGTATGATGTATACTAATGTACAGTATGATGTATACTAATGTACAGTATGATGTATACTAATATACAGTACGATGGTGTTCATCAGACCACTGGAACTGGGACTCTGTTGGACCGCAGAACTTGTAGACTTTGGGGTTTTGTGTCCGGGGCCTCGTCGCGTTGTTTTAAGTCGGGACGGCGGTTCATCGTAGAAGATGTTTAAATATCTAAAGTCAGATCTCTACACTCTGTGTTCCTGTGTCGTCCGTGTGTTTGTTTAATAAACTCATAAACTTGTTTCATTTTAAAGTGGTTAGTCCAGTATCTATTACTAAAAATGGTATCAAACGCAGCATCAAAATTAAAATATGGCATAGAAAAGTTTTTGCAGTTTGACTGCAAAAGTCAGGAAACTAGATCAAGTAAACTTGATCTAGTAAACTTGATCTAGTTTCCTCTCTGCGACCGCTAGTGTCTAACAGAACCACAATGTATTGATAAGATGTTTTATGAGACAGAACCAGGGGTTAGAAAGTGTTTTGCAGGCTGACGACAAGAAATCAGTCCGCTGTTTTTATTCGGGTAAATTAGATTTACTTTACATACGTTGCATACATTGTGCATGGCTGTTTGAATGAGTTGTTAATGCCCAATATAACATGGCTGTTTGAATGAGTTGTTAATGCCCAATATAACATGGCATGCATACAGAGTCTGTGGATGTGGGAGACTTTAGGAGGTGACACTAGTGCTGACGAACAGCCCAGGAATAAATACAAACAGAACACGTGTCCTCAAAGCCGTCAGATCTTTAGGAAACGATGGCAGCAAACAGAAAGACACACAATCTGAAAACGTCTGAGCCTTCTGGAAGGGAACTAGAGCACCAGAACAAAGCTCTGAGTGATAGCTTTAATCGTAGTCCTCCATCTGAGCTGAACGGGATCAAAGAAAACCACACAACAACGCGACAAACAACATCACAAAGAAGACAACTGCACCGTCTGACAAGGACAGAACCAACACGTACAACAGTTCTACCTGTGTTCTATCTGTATTCTACCAGTATTCTATCTGTATTCTATCTGTATTCTACCTGTATTCTATCTGTATTCTATCTGTGTTCTATCTGTGTTCTATCTGTATTCTACCTGTATTCTATCTGTATTCTATCTGTGTTCTATCTGTATTCTACCTGTATTCTATCTGTATTCTATCTGTGTTCTATCTGTATTCTACCTGTATTCTATCTGTATTCTATCTGTAATCCTGTCCTTTAACGTAGCATAGGCCAACGTTGAACTTAAAGCTAACTTAGAAATAGAGTAGCACTCGAATATTCAAGTATAGTAACTCCACGAAAAAAAAATTAAATACGGTTCCCCTGATGGACGACCTGAAGTGTCATCTTGACCATCAACCGAAACAACAACCGACCAATCAGAGAGCGGGCGGGGGTGGGGCGGGGGTGGGGTGGGGGGGGGGGGCGGGACTAACAAAAAGGGCCGAGTGTAAATCTTTGTGACTCGAGAAGTGTAAGTCTATAAAATGTACGAACATACGTCATAAAAAAAAACCAAACGACGTACAGGCAGCGGGCGAGGTTAAGAGATGTGGTTGTTGAGCTGCCCGGGGTATTTCTCAAACAGACGCTCTGCCTCCTCGCTGAACGCATCGCCTGCACGGGGAAAACACACGAATAAAGTTATTCAAAAGTGACATTTAGATAAGAACTACATCCGGTAAGGGTTGTTGGAAACGGGACGTATGCGCCAAATAAACGCTCGCGTGAAAGATCTTAACTGTAAGCGACGTTGCTTATACTTCTTATAGATTTTTTTTTGTGACTATTTACTTACAGTACATGCGTGGTTAATGCATTCATATCACATATGTACTTACAGGACACGTATGTACTTACAGTACATGCATGGTTAATGTATTCATATCACGTATGTACTTACAGTACGTACATGGTTAATGCATTCATATCACATATGTACTTACAGGACACGTATGTACTTACAGTACATGCGTGGTTAATGCATTCATATCACATATGTACTTACAGGACACGTATGTACTTACAGTACATGCGTGGTTAATGCATTCATATCACGTATGTACTCATACGTGGTTAATGCATTCATATCACACATGTACTTAGAGTGCATGCATGGTTAATGTATTCATATCACGTATGTACTTACAGTACATACGTGGTTAATGTATTCATACTATGTATGTACTTACAGTACATGCGTGGTTAATGCATTCATATCATTCTACGTGGTTAATGCATTCATACTACGTATGTACTTACAGTACATGCGTGGTTAATGTATTCATATTACGTATGTACTTGCAGTACTTACGTGGTTAATGTATTCATATCACACATGTACTTACAGTGCATGCGTGGTTAATGCATTCATCCAGCACTTGTCTAACCAGTGGCCACTCAAAGCATTTCCCCACAGTGCCCAACATTCACCCGTTCACCACACAGTCACACACTGGTGAGGGGGTGAGGGCGTCTCGCTCAGGGACGCCCTCACCCCTCCGCTAGGAGGAGGAGGAGGAGGAGGAGGAGGAGCCGGGGATCGAACCAGCGACCTTCTGGTTAACCAGCCGACCCCCGCTCTCTACCTCCTCACGCCCGTGACAAACACCCCATAGTGTGTGTGTGTGTGTGTGTGTGTGTAGTCGCGCACACTAGTGTGTTGTGTTGTGTTGCGTTGTGTGCGTTGTGCGTTACCTGTGTGGCAGTTGTGCAGCCAGATGCGGTGGCCGTCGTATTTACAGTTACACTTCATGGCGTTGTTGGTGAAGTCACTCTCAGCCACCTCGAAGTTCGGATTTATCACGATCTGCAGCGGAGAGAGAGACGCAGTGATCAGACAGACAGACAGGCAGGCAGGCAGACAGAGAGACACAGAGAGAGAGAGAGAGAGAGACAGACAGGCAGACAGACAGACAGACAGACAGACAGAGAGAGAGAGAGACAGACAGACAGACAGACAGACAGACAGACAGGCAGACAGAGAGACAGACAGACAGACAGACAGGGAGAGAGAGAGACAGACAGACAGACAGACAGACAGACAGAGAGAGAGAGACAGACAGACAGAGAGAGAGAGACACAGACAGACAGACAGACAGAGAGACAGACAGACAGGCAGACAGACAGACAGAGAGAGAGAGACAGACAGACAGACAGAGAGACACAGACAGAGAGAGAGACAGACAGACAGACAGACAGACAGTCAGACAGACCAGATCAGTATAGTAGAGGGAATCATATATACAGTCAAATAGAAGAACATTGGATTAATGAAACGATCTACGTATAGAGAAAATATGTCATATAGATACAGTATATATCATATTCTCTCTCTCTCTCTCTCTCTCTCTCTCGCTACAATCAGTGTAATAGATATATATTAGCAAATTGGCCAACCTATTACTAGTGTATCATCCTTTACTGTAGGTATGCTGTATCTGTGTGTTGTGTGACCTGCTGCCTGTTACTGTAATGAGTTTGTTTTATGTTTAGGTGCAACGCAGCGAGTGGCCCCTAGAGGGGGCTGTCTCTCCACTGGGCTGGCTGTCTCTCCACTGGGCTGTCTGTCTCTCCTCTGGGCTGTCTCTCTCTCCTCTGGGCTGTCTGTCTCTCCTCTGGGCTGTCTCTCTCTCCTCTGGGCTGTCTGTCTCTCCTCTGGGCTGTCTCTCTCTCCTCTGGGCTGTCTGTCTCTCCTCTGGTCTGTCTCTCCTCTGGGCTGTCTGTCTCTCCTCTGGTCTGTCTCTCCTCTGGGCTGTCTGTCTCTCCTCTGGTCTGTCTCTCCTCTGGGCTGTCTGTCTCTCCTCTGGTCTGTCTCTCCTCTGGGCTGTCTGTCTCTCCTCTGGTCTGTCTCTCCTCTGGGCTGTCTGTCTCTCCTCTGGTCTGTCTCTCCTCTGGGCTGTCTGTCTCTCCTCTGGTCTGTCTCTCCTCTGGGCTGTCTGTCTCTCCTCTGGTCTGTCTCTCCTCTGGGCTGTCTGTCTCTCCACTGGGCTGTCTCTCCTCTGGGCTGTCTGTCTCTCCACTGGGCTGTCTCTCCTCTGGGCTGTCTGTCTCTCCTCTGGGCTGTCTCTCCTCTGGGCTGTCTGTCTCTCCACTGGGCTGTCTCTCCTCTGGGCTGTCTGTCTCTCCTCTGGGCTGTCTGTCTCTCTCTTGTCAGAGCTGAGGTCCGCCTGGACAGGAAGTTTCTACTCAACTCCAGTTTCCCGTTCAGTCACTCATGTACGAAAACCCCCACCACACCACACCACACCACACCACACCACACCACAACACAACACCACAACAACACCACCACAACCCTAACACAACACAACAACACCACCACAACCCCAACACAACAACACAACACAACATCCACACCATCACAACACCACAACACCATCACAACCCTAACACAACAACCACACCACCACCACCCTAACCTCACTGAATCACTGAACCTCAATCCCACGTGATTCCGTAATCCGACGTGTTTTTTTTCGTCTGCCAGACGGAGGAGGAGGCCTCGCTGCCTACCTACAGGACGTAGTTCCAGACGGAGGAGGAGGCCTCGCTGCCTACCTACAGGACGTAGTTCCAGACGGAGGAGGAGGCCCCCCCCTCGCTGCCTACCTACAGGACGTAGTTCCAGACGGAGGAGGAGGCCCCCGCTGCCTACCTGCAGGACGTAGTTCCAGACGGAGGAGGAGGCCTCGCTGCCTACCTACAGGACGTAGTTCCAGACGGAGGAGGAGGCCTCGCTGCCTACCTGCAGGACGTAGTTCCAGACGGAGGCCCCTCGCTGCCTACCTGCAGGATGTAGTTCCAGACGGAGGAGGAGGCCTCGCTGCCTACCTGCAGGACGTAGTTCCAGACGGAGGAGGAGGCCCCTCGCTGCCTACCTACAGGACGTAGTTCCAGACGGAGGAGGAGGCCCCTCGCTGCCTACCTACAGGACGTAGTTCCAGACGGAGGAGGAGGCCCCTCGCTGCCTACCTGCAGGATGTAGTTCCAGACGGAGGAGGAGGCCTCGCTGCCTACCTACAGGACGTAGTTCCAGACGGAGGAGGCCTCGCTGCCTACCTACAGGACGTAGTTCCAGACAGAGGAGGAGGCCCCTCGCTGCCTACCTACAGGACGTAGTTCCAGACGGAGGAGGAGGCCCCTCGCTGCCTACCTACAGGACGTAGTTCCAGACGGAGGAGGCCTCGCTGCCTACCTACAGGACGTAGTTCCAGACGGAGGAGGAGGCCCCTCGCTGCCTACCTACAGGACGTAGTTCCAGACGGAGGAGGAGGCCTCGCTGCCTACCTACAGGACGTAGTTCCAGACGGAGGAGGAGGCCCCTCGCTGCCTACCTGCAGGACGTAGTTCCAGACGGAGGAGGCCCTACCTGCAGGATGTAGTTCCAGACGGAGGAGGAGGCCCCTCGCTGCCTACCTGCAGGATGTAGTTCCCCGGCTTGACGTCTGTGATGTCGATCCACTGGCAGTCGATGTCGTGTCGGTACAGGTCCCAGCAGCCCACCGTCACGCCCTGCTCCCCGAAGTTGGCGCACTCGTAGCGCTTGGAGATCCCTGGAGAGCGGGCGGGAGACCCGCGCGTTCAGCTCACGTCGTCGGACACAAAACACACAAGGCCCTGTCCCAATCCTCCCCCTAACCCTAGATTTGAGCCCTAACCCTACATTTGAGCTGTGACATTTTTTAATTGTAATATTCCCTAGTGATACATTTTTACTGTAATACTCTCACATAGCCATATCCAGTAGCACCAAGCATAGTTTAGAGGTAATTTCCCCTCCTAATCGCCTGAGGGCAGCACTGAACACATTTGACAAAGTTACAAAACATTTACACTAGGGGCAGCAACGGACACACAGAGGAAGTGAGAAAACCCAAAGAAGAACACCTGGGATACATAAACTCAGACTCCGCCTTTGGAGAATCAGAATCTCTCGGCGGCGTATCCTGGATGCTAAGCTTTGAGACGCTCCGCGCGTGTTATATACGATCCCTCTCCTTTTGTTTCATAGACGATAGACAATAGACCAATAACCTTAACCAAATAAAGTGAGTTAAAAGCGATCCTGTCTCGGCGGCCTTTCCTGGACCAAAATCCACAACAAACCCTAGATTTTGCGCGTTCCCGTGAAGGGGGTAGGGTGTCCCG
>NW_028177480.1:0-2500 GCF_964030765.1 Micromesistius poutassou | reverse complement strand
GGTCCGTTCTGCGGGGGGGGGCGGTCGGCTGTGATTGAGGGGTTGGGTTGTGTTTAGTCTGACCGTGCCGTACAGTTTGTTAAGGCTGCGTTCAGCGCTGCCAAACCACACATCCTCCTCCTCCTCCTCCTCCTCCTCCTTCTGGGTGTCTAAGTTTAGCCTTCTCCTACTCCCTCTCATTTCCTCCCTCTCCTCCTTCGAAGAACGTCGAGAGGACGACCGCGGAGCGGCGGCGGCGGTGAGAGAGAACCTGTCTGTCTCATAAAGACACCGGGTCAACCGGATCCTTCCAGTGCAGCGGTTCTGTGACGTCCGGCCCTCCTCCTCGTGTTGTTGAAGTGTTGTTGAATTTTTGTTAAAGTTTGTCTCAGCGAGCCAGCGAGCGGCCTTTCATTCGCTGCCCCATTTTCTCCTGTTTTTTTTTGTCAGTTAGCGAACGAAGCTTACCCTTCGTTTTTCATTGTCTGTTATTTTTCTTATTTTCTTATTTATTATTTTTGGCTCACCCTGATGCAAAGCTTATTTTGGACTTGATATTCTTTTTTTTTTTTACTTCCTTGTGAACCCTTCGTGTCGTGTGTGTGACCCGTGTCGCCGCGGCGGCGGCGGCGTGGTGGTGGAGCTAGTAGCTTTAGCGTTAGCGTCAGCGACCTACTTTCAGGCCCTGGTTAGCGTAGCCCAGGCCTAGCTGCCTGCAGGCCACCGTCACCTCCTTGTTGCCCCAGCTCTCCCCGCAGACCAGGCCCCAGCTGGGGGTCCGGTCGGGCCCCCCGGGGCCCAGGACCTCCACGCGGCCCTCGTACCGCGTGCGTCCTCCGGTCAAGCGGATCTGCGAGGGGCACAGCGGTGAGTCGGCCGTCGTGGAGACGTGTTTTTACAGAACGCTAGACGGCTCGCGGCGGAACGTCGAGGACGTCCGCACTAGGGCGGCCGTCTCGCGCCGGGCGGCTCCTCACCGTAACGTTGTGTCGGTCGTAGGCCCGGGCGATAAAACAATAAATGATCGTATCGTGGTAGACTTTTGATCAATATCAACATAAAACATGTTCAATATATATCGATAAGAGACTGGACCACCGAATCTAGCAGCTGGGTTTGTTACACAAACACGGTTCCATACTTATCTACAATATCTGAGTGTTCTTCATCGTTGTGTCGACGTTGGAGTATTTATCGATGAAGAACAGTGGAAGGTCGTATTAAGTGTTAAACAGAAGTGTTTACATCCAGCATGGTCATTCCTAGTCTTTTTAAGTCATTAAAATTATCAATCGTTATCGATATCGATGAATGTGATCGAGTTATATCGTGATATGTCTTTCAGCCGTATCGCCCAGGCCTAGTTGGTAGTGGTACGTGCACTTTTTAAAATAACCACAACTTGCATCAATTTTCAACCGATTTTCAAACGGTTCGGTTCGTTGTAAACGTCAGAGGTGTGGTTATGATGACACTGCACACTTATGAATAATTATGTTATGTTCTAAAAAAAAAAATGTAATAATCTAAAATAGGTACAAGATTTCCCTTTACAAATAGTAGTAGTTTGTAAGAAACCAAACCGTTTGAAAAATCGGTTGAAAATTGATGCAAGTTATGGTTATTTTAAAAAGTACACGTACCACGACCGACACAACGTTACGGGTGAGCCAGCTGACTGTGGCAAGATGGCCACCCTAGTGCGGACGTTCGTCTCCATTGGCCGGCAGCGCGGACCAGACGTTCAGCGTTCTATATTTATCTACGGAGTCGGCGGCTAGCGGCTAGCCTGACGCGGCTAGCCTGGCGCGGCTAGCCTGACGCGGCTAGCATGGCGCGGCTAGCCTGACGCGGCTAGCCTAGGGTCGTGGACACACGCGGACGGGCTGGGCTGCTGGCCGCCGGCTGCCGGATGCTAACAGCTTCAAATGATAGCATCGTTAGCATCGGAGGATAGCGTTTTTGTTTTTTTTCAGTCCGAATTTCTGATTTCCTTTTTTTTTAAAATCGTATTTCAGGATATTTTTTTAGATTATGATGCGTTACTTTTTTAAATGTAACGTCATTAGAATTAAAATCGCGTTGAAATAACGATTAATCGAGGCCCCGTGTTATGTTAGAATTATTTGTTTTAGCATTAGCACTGACTGCTAACAGGTGATTGATCAACGGATCAGTGGGTTAGAGACTGATCATCTCTGACTGTCCTCAGCCCAGACCGTCCACGAGTGTCATGACATGACAGGCGACAATTCATTAGAAGCATGTTAGCATAGCCACCACAAAAACAATCATGTATCAGCCCCAAAACATTTACACATTAGGTATTGGAGATTTAACATCATTCAAGAAGAAAACCCGATGCAATGTTAAGTATGTTACTACTTGCAAAGACCAGAAAAGTTAATAAATAGTTAATAAATGTTATTAAGCTGCGGTGAGGGTTAGAGTGGTGAGGTGTAGCTTGAAGACAGAATAGAGACAGGAGGAGGAGGATGCAGACGTTGTGATCGGGGTTATT
>NW_028177481.1:0-12436 GCF_964030765.1 Micromesistius poutassou | reverse complement strand
AGGGCTCTGGAGTGGCATGTGAACGACACACTCCCTTAACCTTGACAGCGCCCATAGGGAAGTGACAGTCATAAAGGACTGCATTTGAGAGCCTCCTGGGTATTCATTAATGAATGACATTACCCAGCCCAGAGATACATGGTAGTGAAGTGTGGGGGGGAGGGGAACAAGTGTCAGATGGCTATACTCCCACACGTCCATAATTACAGTGTGTGACACACACACACACACACACACACACACACACACACACACACACACACACACACACACACACACACACACACACACACACACACACACAACATACCTACATACATTCATGCATGTAAACATACATCCATATAAACACACATATATACATACATACATACATACATACACACACACATATGCATACATACATACAGTACATACATACGTGTATGCGTGCATTCACATACTGGTGATTGTGCTTATAAGCAGACAAGTCATGTACCAAATGTGTGTGTGTGTGTGTCTATAATCATATATGTAGATATATTTAGATGTGTTTGTGTGCAGATGTGACATGCACATGCACAATGCACAACCTCAGACATAGTAACAAGTAGCCCGACAAAAAAATGTCTAGAGATTGTGGCTTTTATTGTGGAATAGATTGCGATCGTGATTTCGCTCCATTATTCATGCGTGAGGAGCACCCTCCTTCACCCAAGGCCAAATGAGCTTCTTCCTCGCCGTCCGTGCTCTCTGGTGGGGCTCTGCTATTGTGATCATACAGCCGGCACCATAAGCCTCCTCCACGATTTGGCTTAATCCTGGACTTCCTACACATTGTGTGCTGTGTGAGCACGGCTGAATGAATCTCACCACGAGAATGATGACACTCGCAAGAATTGAAAGGTGCAGTCTTCCCGGAATCTTCCGGGTAGACGAATGGGATGGGCTTCTTTTTACCGCTGATATCAGGGTAATTATAGATAATTGATTGTTATGGGTGATAAGTGTGAGCCGGCTAATGCAATGGAGTACTTAACCCCCGCAATCCTTCTGTGCCCTCCGCTGAGTGTTTGGATAATTAGATTACTCCTGGCGATACGCACACACATACTGTACACACACACACACATACATATACATACACACACACACACACACACACACACACACACACACATTTGCACAAATGCACATTAATCAAAGAACACAGAACAAAGAAACGTATCTTTCACTTTGGAATCCCGTCCGTGCTTCATTTGATCATTCACACAGTGCAACACATCCAAGTGCGTAAGATAATTCCCTAGCGTACATATTTATGGGCTTTGTTTTTTTTCTAAAAAGTCGGGGGTCTTCTCCAGCCGTACGGTGCCCCCCCAGAGCAATAATCCACACACACACACACACACACACACACACGTGTGTGGGATGTTCACTCCCCGCCTCACCAGGGATGGTTGATGAGACGATAAGCAATGAATAACATTTTAAATTGTAAAAAATGGTGGAGATTTACTGCGGCCTGTCGGCCCGTACGCGGGCACACGCATGGCGGGGGCTGATATACAGCAGCGGGGCGTGGGGGGGGGGGGGGGCGCGGGGGGGGGCAGGGATCGTCACGTTCCTCGCATTTCATTTGGATTGGCAAGACACTCGTATTTTACCCCGGCTGTCCCCTCCAGGGGCTGAGCTCCAGCAGCACCACCACCTCCACCTCCTCTCCATCACTCCCATCAGCCGGACAGGGAGAGCAGCAACCTAATTGGCAGCTCGCAAAGCCGCCATTCAGGAGGTGGGTTAGACAGGGACCAGGCGAAATGTGTTTCGCCTACAGAGAGAGAGGTAGGGAGGTAGAGAGAGGTAGAGAGAGAGAGAGAGAGAGAGAGACGAGTAGAGACATAGAGGTAGAGGTAGAGAGAGGTAGAGGTAGAGAGAGAGAGAGAGAGAGAGAGAGAGTGAGAGTGAGAGATAGAGAAAATACCAGAGGACATACTAGACATATAAAGAGTGTGGGAGAAAGAGAGAGGGAGGTAGAGAGACAGAGAGAGAGAGAGAATCACATGGAGAACATACTTAATTGCTTTTGGTTGCGAGGTTGTAGCACTGCATTGCTCTTTGCACTGCTTTAAATACAGCACACATCCCAAATGAAAGATTGGTTGGTGTATTTATCTCAGAACTAGTATCATAATCAATTCAGGCTTTTCAGATCACCCTACTAGATTATTGACATAAGCAGCGACAATTTAGCACTTGGTGGATGGCTTTTGTGGAACGTCAATGATAAAATATTGACCAGATGATACGACAGCACAAAGATGGCAAATTAAGCATTGATTGGTGTTTTGTTTTTGTGTTTTTGTTTGCTTACATGCATGCCATGTCTAATATGGCAGTGTATAATAACTAGGACATTTCCCATTTAAATACTCAAGACACTGACCTGTCGCAATCACACCTGTACAATGTTCCAATACAAAACCCTACGGCCGAATTTCCTCTATTGTTTTATTACTGACAATACACTGAGGCCTGTGTGTGTGTGTGTGTGTGTGTGTGTGTGTGTGTGTGTGTGTGTGTGTGTGTGTGTGTGTGTTTTCGGTCTAATTTAAAGCACCATAGCCAGTTGATGAGGGAAAGAGGGCTGGGGAGAGATATTGGTACTTACTCTGGCCAGGGACCTCGCCATAAAGATGTCTTTTAGAACGAGCATTTCTTGGCAGCTGACAAACTAGCAGTGTCTCTCTCTTTATTTTCCTCTCTCTCTCTCTCTCTCTACCTCTCCTTATCTCTCTCCCTCCCTCTCTCTCTCTCTACCTCTCCCTCTCTCTCCCTCTCTCTGTCTCTCTCTCTAACTCCCTTGCTCTTGCCCTATTTCCCTCTACCTCTCTCTCTCTCTACCACTCCCTGCCTCCCTCCCTCCATCTCCCTCTCCCCCTCCCTCCCTCCCTCCCTCCATCTCCCTCTCCCTCTCCCTCTCCCTCTCTCTCTCTCTACATATCTCTCTACCTCTATCGCTACCTCTCTCTTCCTCTCTACCTCCCTCACTCTCTCTCTCTTTCTCCCTTCTCCCTCTCTCTACCGCTCTACCCTACTCTCTCCCAGGGTCTAGAGGATCAATAATGATTGGTTTCTATGCAGTCAATCTGCAGGATTGCCTTGGTAATGTGTGCTGACACGGAGATCATCTGATCCTTATCAAACAGCTGCTATTAATGAGGCACAAAATAACAACCAGTTTGTTAGAGATTGGCTGTGCAAAGTCTCATTCGCTCTCATTAGCCACACAGTCCACTCGTGGGAGCGCTCGTACGGCGAAGGCACTGTCTTGTGCTGCAAATTAGCCAGGACTCATTTGTTTGGGCACAAATGAGCAGGTGCCATGCCCAGGCAAGCGCCTGAGTCCACGCCGCGTCCATACTGACTTGGTTAGCTCATTTGCAACATCTGAATTTATACAGGAGTTGTCTGACCTCTTTTGCCAATCAGAGCATTTCTAAATGAATTGCATCCAATAAACACATCCACACACTGACAGTGGTGTCAACCAATCCAAGACCACAACCAGATCGCACAGGATTCAGGTTCTGGGAATTTGCTCGATGACACATCAGTTGTCATGGGATGGGACCCACAGGAGGGCCCAGTTTCTACCAGCAATGTTAGGACGAATACCGTCACGCCTATTTAGGCCTGGCGAAGGTAAATAGACCTCTGTCGATCTACGTGCCAGACTAAAAACACAGGCTGCTCTAAAATCGGGAGTGAGATGTCAGTCCGTCGGCACTTGCTCTATAATTTCCGTCTCCCCACTGCGGATGATTAGCTCTTTGATTGGCATCCAAGAACTCACTCCAGCTCCCACGTTGCGCATGACCACAGCTCTCTTCGGAGTGTCAGGATTTACACAACGCATGGAGGACAGGACGGAGAATTAGGCCAGATTGTGTGTGTGTGTGTGTGTGTGTGTGCACATCTGTTTGAATTTTATGAATTGATGAAGTGTGTATTTGTGCGTGAGAGAGAGAATAGTGCAGAGCTTGTCAAGTGTGAGTGAGTGTGTGTGTGTGTGTGTGTGGGTGTGTGTGTATGTGTGTGTGTGTGTATGTGTGTGTGTGTGTGTGTGTGTGTGTATGCTTTTGAGATGTGTGCCCAAGTGTGTATGTGCATGTGTGTGCGTGTACGTGCATGTGTGCGTGCTCGCAAAACTAGCAAATGAATCACTATTGTGTGGAGGACATTCAGCGTTTTACAATCAAACATGTGTGTGTGTGTGTGTGTATGTGTGTGTGTGTGTGTGTGTGTGCGTGTGCTCAATGCGTGTGTGCACGTGTGTGTGTGTGTGTGTGTGTGTGTGTGTGTGAATGCCACAACGGGAATAAGCTGGAAGCTGCTACTTGACATTTGACAATATAGAAAAAAGAAACTTACAGATAAAGAAGCGAGGATTCAGAGGGACACATAGGAGGAGGTACAGAGAGCAGACCAACACTGAAAACAAAAGAGATCTGGGGATTGAAAACAGGCCGGCTGGCTCCGAGGTACAGCCGGTCTGAGCCCGTGCATTTCAGGACCCCAATTTCATTGGATTTTGAATTATTGATGCGCTACATATATAATCCTATAGAGCCCGACATAAAAACAGAATCTGATTTCAAAGAGATTACATCTTTGGAGGCTCGGGAAACCAGCTGTCGGTGCTTGTTCAACAGGTGGAGACCGAGACGGGGATTGTGATGCGTTTAAGAACGAGAGAAAGACAGAGAGACGGAACTCCCTGTATAGTATTCGATGCGATGTGTAATGCACTGAATTCAAAACGACCTGCCTTTGAAGTCAACCAATTTGCGGCACTGTATCTTTCAACCCCCGGAGAATAATAAGGATGGCTCAAACGTCACTCAAACATGTTTCACGTATGAACATGCGATAAGCCCATGTGGCGCGTCGATATCGCACGTGAAGCAAATGAATCACTATTGTGTGGAGGACATTCAGCGTTTTACAATCAAACAAGGATGCTGGTGTGAGACTGCTTGGTGTTTGATATATACCTCTGCTCCTGTGCTCTTGGCAGATAGCCGCTGCTGGCTTTGGGGCACTGACCAACAAAGAGCTGTGGACTGCACAATGCAATGAGATGGCAAAAAGGAGTCATCTTTTGATTCAATGATTCCTGGGGGTTTATGTGCTGGACCTCTTCGGGGGGGGGGACTATAAATCCCACCTCCGAGGCTCCCATTTCTCTCGGTCAAATGTCTATGGGAAATAACATGTCATTTTTGAATGATCGTACGTATGATCAAACTCTGTAGGTGGCGAAGAAATAAAAGCTGCGTCACGTTTTGAACTACACACTTGGGAGAGTCGTGACGAGTCTGTGCAGATTTGTGTTAGCATAATGCTTCTTCATAATAGTTAAGTACTTCAACGGCACTGACAATCCAAAACTTTGGTGGAAAATAGAAAATAGAATAGAAAAAAGTGTGTAGTTCAAAACGTGACGCGGCTTTTACTTCTTCGCCACCTACAGAGTTTGTTATGTACGATCATTCAAAAAACCCATGTTATTCCAAATGTACACATGTGTACGTTTGCTGAGCCCTACTTTGTGGTACTAATCAGCTGTGCTTCAAATTATAACAACGCCTTTTAAAATATGCATATATCAACGATAACAATGAGTTCATTTGGTAGCTGTAGCTAAAAAAGGTTGTGGGGCGGTGATGTAAAAGCCGGTTTATTGTACGTTTTACAGGTAATGAGCACGGCAAAGGTGCTCCTCTGCCCCGCAGGAGATCCCTCCCTGAGAGTGATGATGGCTGGTTTAACCTGCGCACACTGATTACTGCATGTGCAACAGGTGTGCAGCCTCACCCAGCCCCAGAGTCCAATCTGAAAATTAAAGAAAAGCGTTTTTACATTTTACAAAGTGTTCTGTAAAAATGGGTAAAGTCAGATAGACGTACTTGTCTCGGTACAAACTGTACAACTCTGCCTTGTTAATACAAAAGAAGGTGAAATGATTTTGGACAAGAAAAGTGGGGCGTTTCATCATGCTCACATTTGTCAGAGGAACCATTGCAATGATTTGCATTTGATTTACATGTATTACACAATGAAACAGGGTTTTCTTCTGCCTCACATCTACTTCATAATGTAAATACGGCCTTGTCAAAGTTTCCAGGAAGCACTCTGAGCCAATGCAGTCCATCTGCTAGAGGGCCACGTGTCTATATAGTCTACTTCTTCGCATTACAGTTCGACATTCGAGCAAGGTAAACACAGAACATGTGTAATGCATTCATAGAGAAATTGTTGGCCCTCAGGCCAGCAGCACTGTGTCAAATGTATGAAACGTCTGTATTCAATACCAGGGGAAAATAAAATAAATAAAACAAATAAAAGCGATCTGTGTTCTTGGAACTGACTGGCAGCACAAGTCCCAGGGTCATTGGACCAATGGGCCGGCGTCACTGCCTCGCTCCCCACAAGACGTCTTGTCGACGTCACTGGCGCCCTAATTGTCTTCTTGAGATAATCAATTCACGAGGCTTCTGCTGAGAAAAGCTCAAGAGGCGGCGCTAATGAAGGGGGGGAAAAAATAAATAATAATGATGCGCTCTATTGTCTGGTTTCACCACTTTGGTATTGAACAGTGAACAATAAACATCCCCAAAAGCGAGACTATTAGCAGTCTCGGCAGCTAAATGACATCATTAGAACTGGCTTTCATGCATCTAGCCAAATGCATCGCTTTATGCTTTATGGTTTGATACTTTGAAGGCGGAGCAGAGCTTTTTTAATTTTGGGGATAAATCGATAGGTCATTTTAACGGCTGGCCAATGTCATCCATTATGGCTTGTTTGATTACGTTAAGAACAAGCTCTCTTTTGGCAGACCCGCGATTTGAGGCTTGTAAATCTGTGGGAAGTATATTACATATACATCTTTATCCTTACATTACATATGCATCGATTCCACACTGCCCTTCCCTTCACTCACAGCCACTAATTACAACCTTGCCTCTAAACCATCTGCTCGCGAGTCTGTGTGCTGTTATGCTAATGTGTATTTACGTCAATGTAACAGGGTGTATTTAACGTCGGATGCTAAGCACAACTTTCTGTAATGATAATAATACCGTTGGCCTTGACGGATTGGCTCCCACACGACGCGAAAAACTGCTCAAGTATTGGGGGCACAACGGCGTCCTAAAATGTTTTCCGACGAGGGGAACCGGCAGTGCCGCTTACCGACCGCCTCGTGATTCTGCAGAGACCGACGGACGCCATTTCCGAACGCCGGCGATGGACCCCTTGTGGGCAAACACCTTTGCCTTCCCACGTTCATTTGCATTAAATCGAAGCCGGAACTCCAGAAAAAACTCCAGCTCTAATTGGGCAATTAAACTGGCTTTACCTTGGCTTAGCCAATGCAGCACGAGCACAAGGCGTACCCCCGCAATCAGTCACACTCATTAAAATCACCTGCAAAGAGACGCCGTGCCAGACACGCCGTTGACGAATGCTGCCTTTTAGACAGTGCAGCAGAATGCCCATCCCTTTGGGACCTACAAAGGCAGGTCAAGCGTGTTTACCTGAAGCCGTGTGTGTGTGTGTGTGTGTGTGTGTGTGTGTGTGTGTGTGTGTGTGTGTGTGTGTGTGTGTGTGTGTGTGTGAGACAGAGAAATTGGCCATTGCTTGCTTTATTCACAGATTGCTATTGTCGGACTTGTCACCTTGTCCACCTGGCTAAATTACATACTCTAGCGAGTTGTGACACAGGGCTCATTTCATATGCATCAACAAGACCCTTGAGGTTAATTTCATCCAAAACTCAAAATCCTGACTTTTCAATTAATTTAAAGCAACTAATTGTGATTTGGATTAAACTGGGGCTGGCACAGCGGTCTGCATAGGAATCTGCGAGGGAGGAATTGGCTGTGGAGGCTTATACTGTCGGCTGGTATTTCCACATGTTTAAGCCAGTGTGGAAAGCCACAGACTCTGGCTTCTGTATCGCTATTCATTTCATCTAATCTTCAATATGCCTCATGGTATTTCCTAATGCCGTGAAATACCGTGACAGGGTTTACGGTGGGTTTGTGGGGGGGGTTTGCTAGGAGCGATGCCATTGGCCAACGGCTCGATGAAGAGAGCCGGCGTGTGGAATAATTGTATTCTGCATGTAAATAGCTTGTTTAATTAGCTTCCTACAGCTGGAGACGACGCTGATAGAGATGACCTTTATCGACTGATGATCTAAATTGTTTGGGACGTGCTCACTAATTCTCCTCCTTTCTTGCACTCTTATTAAGGTCTTCATTATCCCTCACCTTTTGATTGCAGCGGCTTGAGTGACAGGTGAGGCGGATTGTCTAATGAGCCCCGACAGCTTTTTGTGAAGTCGGTGACAGTGATTGATGAGCGGCTCAGTGGTGATCTGACAGAGGTAGTTAATGGACACCTTGTTTTTTTAGTTCTTTACCTAATTGTTTGTACTGTATTCTTTGATAAATCCCTGCCCTGAAACAACCATCCAAAATCAGCTGTTTCACTCGCACATTGACGGCCCTCATAATCACGATACAAAATGGACTCTGGTGAAAATGTCATCTATGGCAGCAATTCCCTCTTTTATTTAATTTCTGAGAGTGAGGCTTCAATAGTTTCATTTTGATTTGTCCTGCTCCTTTACACCCAACAAAAGCTGCTAGACCAAATTCAGAGACTAAATCATCCTATCAGGCTTGAGTAGGTCACACAGCACTGCATGTGAGGGTAGAGTGACCCGCAGCTTACAGTAAACAAGTAAACAGATTTCAAAATAATGGCGTAGCCGGAGTGGCTGTGTGAAAAACGGTGTTCTGAAAGTGTGAAGCTTTAGTTAAAAGAAAAAACAACCCTGAAATATTTTGCCTTGAAGTGATTTTTTTATAACGCAATGCAATTGATTGAATTTGCAATCGCCATCCAGTGTTATATGCGTGAATGTGTGTCAATCCATGTGTTTATTTAATTTTTGAGTATGCCATGGAAAGTTGACAGAAATTGCTCTGGGCAGAACATGCAATCAATTCCAATAAGCTGCGTCACTCACAGCCTGCAATTTATTGGATGAATTCTATGATCCCAGTTTTCAGCTTTTAATATCCAGCTGTTTATTGGGTATATTTAAGCAATCAAAAGATCGATGCAAAAATACTGATATTTTGCTAAAGTGTTTATTTCAGAGTGAGTCGTGAGGAGTGAGAGTGTGGTGGATTCAGAAGACAGTTTGCTTGTTATGTTGACAAAAATCAAAGACCTTCCCTCAGTGTCTGTATGGTGACAGTGTTTGCTTGTTTTGTTTGGTGTTGACGGAATCAAAGACCCTCTCTAAGTCTGTGTATTGTGTTATACGACTATGATGCTATTCATAATCAAAATATTGAATCGCTCCAAGGCTCTGTGTGTGTGTGTGTGTGTGTGTGTGTGTGTGTGTGTGTGTGTGTGTGTGTGTGTGTGTGTGTGTGTGTGTGTGTGTGTGTGTGTGTGTGTGTGTGTGTGTGTGTGTGTGTGCATGCGTAAGTCTGTGTGTGTGTCATCATATCTGATTGTATCGTTGTGAGGATAGCGCAGTGAGCATCCATTCTCAGTCAAATCAATATTGGCAACATCTGTGTGAGATAATAGCAGAGTCTGTAGATGACCACAGCGGGCCAGGAGCCATGATGGAGCGAACGGCGCCTCTGTTAGCATGATTAGGCTAAAGAACGCTGAACGCATTATATTCACAGATGTCTCATAGATAGAAACAAGGATTCAGTGGCCGCTGCCATATTCCCCTTTTGCGCTATATTTTCACATATTCATGCTCTTTCCTGCACATTTTTCTACACGTTCAGGACAAAAGGGCTGAACGTGAAATCAAAAGCAACATTTGGAAGGTGCTGGTTTTGCTTTCCGCATTGCACTCCTCTGTGTGTGTGTGTGTGTGTGTGTGTGTGTGTACTGTGTAGCTGCTCAGCTCTGACGCAATTTAGCTTGAAGGCTAACGGATGACAGAGCATTATTAAAACCAGTGTTCTTTTGATGGTGAAACACTGCTTCCCGGCGGCTGAGCTGAACATCCATTTAGATGAATGTCATGATTGGAACACGGATGTCAACCATTTGGAAAATCGTATTTCATATCATGTTGGATTTCAGTCAAATCCAGATCAAAGTCACGTTTAAACAAAGGCTCTAAAGTTCAAATCCAGCGGGGCAAAAAGCCAGTCGTCGGAGGTAGAACGTAGGCATTGAATGAAAGACACATCTTCTGGAAGAACCACAGAATAATACGTCTATTAATAATCAAATTCATTCATTTCTTTCGTCTCAGCTTTGACATGTTCGGTTCTCTTCATGCCCCACCGAAACACATTGTTCAGCACATTCCCCAACCTCTACATCCGTTCTGTAGAACGAATTCTATCACTGTAATATCTAGTCACCATAACAACAAGGACAACAACCGTTGGAACGCAGCATACGTTGCGCAGGCTGCCGGCAGCCATGACGCTGTGGAGCGAGACTCCATCCCGCACGAGGGCCCCCTCCGGCACGGCTGAGCTCGGTGGGGGGTCCATGTCTCTTCGTCGTCTTCGTCCTCTTCTTACCCCCCCCCCCCCCACCACCACCACCACCACCACCCTGCCACCCCCACCCCTCCCTCTCCTCAGGCCCAGGCTTCTGTTCCCAGCAGCTTGCTAATGTCAACCTCGCCTGATGCGAGCGGGGGGGGGCGGGGGGCGGGGGGGTACCAAAGACAGCGGCAATTTTCCTGCTCCATGTGCGGCAGAGACTGGAGAGAGCAATCTATCGGCCTAAGAGCCTCATAATCAGCACATCATTAGCAAGGGGGGGGGGAGGCGAGGGTGCTGGTTGGAGGAGGGGGGGGGGGGTGACGACGGGGGGGCGAGGAGGGAGTGATTGAGCCGGGAGAACGGGAGCGATGGCACGGAGTGCGTGAGTTTTTTCCTCGGTGCTATGAAAGCGCTTTCAGCGAGGCGTAAACCGACACAGAGCGAGAGAGGGAGAGATACCGAGAGAGGGAGAGAGAGATACAGGGAGAGTTAATCAGATGGAGAGCGAGGGTGAGATACATAGAGAGAGGGAGACAAAGGGCGAGAGAGAGAGAGAGAGAGGGAAAGAGAGGGAGACAGAGGGAGAGAGATGGAGAGAGAGGGCGAGAGAGAGAGAGAGAGAGGGAAAGAGAGGGAGACAGAGGGAGAGAGATGGAGAGAGAGAACGAGAGAGGGAGACAGAGGGAGAGGGAGAAAGAGAGATACAGAGGGAGAGGGAGAAAGAGAAATACAGAGACAGAGGCAAAGAGATGTACACAGAGAGAAAGGGAGACAGAGGGGGGGGGGAGAGAGAGAGATACAGGGAGAGTTAATCAGATGGAGAGAGGGTGAGATACATAGAGAGAGGGAGACAAAGGGCGAGAGAGACAGGGAAAGAGAGGGAGACAGAGGGAGAGAACGAGAGAGAGAGGGAGACAGAGACAGAGGGAGAAAGAGAGATACAGAGACAGAGGGAAAGATGTACACAGAGAGAAAGGGAGAGAGAGGCGGGGGGGTGCATGGTAATGGACAGGAGAACACATTCTCTCTAGGGTTGTACAAGATATTGAACAAAATGGGAAGCGAAGCTCCGTCCCAGAGGCAGGGAGTGGGCCAACTACAAGTGCTGATGCTCCGCAACCCGCTCTCTGAAAATAGATCCCCCAAATGTCTTCTACAAGCCCCCAACCGAAAAAATATTATTATAATATTACTATTTTTTTTTGCTGTGCGTCTGCCGAGCAAAATTCACGGGCATAAAATGCAGCGCAGGACAATGTGCTGTGAGGTAGATCTATTGTGCCACCTGAATTTAGCATCCAGTCCAACCACACCAACGTGCCACCATGGCCCCTTTCCATTCGATTCAAAGGGAACAAAGGGACATATAGCCTACAGTAGCTCTCTGGTGCATGGCACAATATTCCATTTGAGTCGCATCGTTAATTCCTGTTTTACCGTTGCTGTTCGCAAATAGTACACAAAAGAGTTGTAGGCATGTATCATGTTTGGTTCTCCTGTAGGCTACTTCCGCAGTTGGAGCACGCCTCACCCCCGTTTGATAATCATTTTACAGCCCTTTGGGATTTGCCAAAGCCAATTTTCAATTGTGAGGTTTATTGGGGAGGCGCATGCTTATTGAAGCATATAGTCGTATTAAGATGAGAGCCACAGATTGTTTGGAGCATTTAGTTGGGGGGTGAAGTCATACGCACAATTGTGTGCGTGTGTTGTCTTACAAAATACCGCTGTGTGCCACATGATGGCAATAATGTACAGAGAACTTGGCCCCCAATTACGGAGCCGCGCGCCACGGAGAATACGAGTAGATTAGTAGTTGTTAATTATGTGAAAGGTATCCA
>NW_028177482.1:0-15000 GCF_964030765.1 Micromesistius poutassou | reverse complement strand
GGAGAGTGGTAGACGAGGCAGATCCTTCCGACCCGTTCCCCGGCGTTCCTGTGCTGTCACGTCAGCCCGCAGCCAGCCACCGGGTCCCTGGCTCCTGGTTGGCCTACAACTGTCCCCCCCACGCAAGGCCCCGCCCCTCGAGGGGTGACGCACGATCGCACCCACTGGCGCTGGGTCCTGTGTGACCTGTGACCCCTTAAACAGCACGGCTGTCACGGGGCAGATGAACATCGTTTTGTTTCCTGAGGGAGGGGCTGTTTCCACAGAGACGCCCTTTATGTTTGAATCTTTTTACTATTTACTGTTTAGTTCTTTTGTAGGCGCTTACATCCAAAGAACTGACCATGAAATCAGATTGATGTCGTCAAGGAGCAGGTTGGGGAATGCGGACAGCATAGTCACGGCACTCTTCAGTTGAAGCTTTTTAATCTGGAACCTTATGAATGTGTTATAAGAAGTTCCCATTGAACAACAAATATGACAAGTTTAAAGGAATAGCCCAGACCTATACCAGAGGTATAGCAGAGTAAAGCAATTTCAGATTTCAGAACGTATTGTCACTGCTTGTCCCGTTCCTGACAGCTTCTTGAAGGGTTTCCAAGCCCCAGAATTGGCTTATCATTTCTCTCACAGAAACGGGCAAATTGTATATTTGCCCGATGCTTTTTTTAAGCTAGAATTTTCTCGCCGGAGATGTCGGTCAGAAACACTATTTTCAAGGACAGACAGGCATTTGTGGGAGTGAAAGTATTTCTAAAGTAACTCTCGACTGTGGAGTTTTTGACTTTTCCAAACTCTTGCAGCCTTCGGGAGAATACACCATCCCCTGTCTCTGTCACATGGGGGATGACCAGTGCTGTGTTCCGATATCCATACTTCCCGTAGTTACTATACTTAGTTTGAGTACGTAGGGCGTACTGAAAGGACCCGGATGGTGTACTCAAAACGGTCAACCCACTGAGTGTGGATCGATGCACACTTTTCATACTCCACGGCAGCCATCTTAGCTACTTAGCGGAAGAAGGGGAGGAGCCGGGCCGAGCCAACGTCGGCGCGTTTTCCCATAGCCTGCATTAATGGAGTCATTTTGTAGCTTTTATAGCTTTTATAGCTTTTTATAGATGCTCGTCGTAAAGGGTTCACTGTTCAAAGCGGGACGTTTTGGCGGCAGTCGCGATCGTAATTTCCGGTTAGTGAACCACGGAGTGTTTGATTTCTGAAAATCTAGTGTACTACCTTTGAGTGTACTCATGGAAGTATGGATATTGGAACACGGCACGTGTTTACCGCCAGCATCCATTTTGTGGAGCAAATTAGAATTGCTTCAGTTTTGGTTCAATGCTGCGGGATTCCGTCCCACAGCTACAACCGCTCTTAACCTTCAGCATCATGCATGTGACTCATCCTCACCATCATCTTCACCGTATCAGTCATGGCCGCCAGGAGGTGTTTCCAGGAGACCTGTTTGTTAGGGGGGGGGGGGGGTTCATTTGCTCCAGGTGAGCCCGGCGACGGTCGGCGCTCGCTGGTCAGGACGGAGAGGAAGGAGTCGGAATTGCTTTTCCTTATCATGTGACCAGGCACCATGCAAGCGGACACACAGCCACACACACACACACACTTACACACACATACACAGACACTCACACACACACACACACACACACATACACACACAATATGATGTGGTCTGGGGATGATTTACGACTTAATTAGTGTCCAGCTTGGACTCGGGGGGAGGGGGGTCTCTGCTGTAGGTGGTCCGGGTGCCTGGGGGCGGGGGGGGGTCCAGGTGTGATGCCCGGGGTTTGAATCATAGTACAGCCAGGGAGCTTGCTCGCCAGCAGACACAGCGGTCCAGGTCTGCTGCTGCTGATAGCAGACAGCATGCTGCCCGTGTGGCCACTTGGTGACGTTTCACTAAAATAATGATGAGAGGGGGGGGGGGGGGGAGAGATTCCAGCATGGAGTGAGATTGGGAGAGAGAAGTTTAGACGGACAGACAGTGAGAGGGGGAGAGGGGGTGAGAGAGGGGGACACAGATTGCAGAAGCAGAGTTTGCATGAGCTTGACACAGAGACAGTGACAGAGAACTGGAGACAGAGCATGGCAGAGAAAGAAAGAGTGTGCTGGGGACAGATCACAAGCAGAGCAGGTAAGAGAGGGAGATGTCAGCACATGGAGAAAGAAGAGACAGATGCAATGAGATGGTAAGAGCAGGAGGGAGGGAGGAAGAGAGAGACAGAGCGAGAGGCAGCGAGGTGGTCGATGGAGCTAGGCTTGGACGGGGAACAGAGTGACACTGCTGGAGGTGTTGGAAGGGGGAACATTCTGGTAACTGCCTCTCTCGGTCAGCCCACGGAGGACACACATCCAGACAGTCCCACAGCCAGACAGACAGGCAGCCAGAGAGAGACAGCAATACCAGAGAGGAGCCCTCTGCATGAACCTCCAGCCCAAACCACGAGAGAGAGAGAGGGCTGAGGGATGAGTCCTCCATGGCAGCCTCCAGCACACCATGCACATAAAACCATTGTCCGGAAATAGTATGAATAACATCATGGTAACACTAGTGCTACTAATACTTTAAGACACGTTCAGATATTCTGTCTCTTAAAATGGTGTTTCTGCATGACAAGCCACACAGAATGCCGTTATGTGATAGAATAAACAAAAACACGAGTGAAAGAAAACATGAGCATCATGAGCCTGGACAAATGAGAGCAGTTTAGACAAATGACCTTCAGAAAAACGTGTAATAAATAATTGAATAAGATGGGAGAAGAGGCGGGTAAGAAAGGTGGGGCTACAACACAGCGCCGGTCAGAGAGCCTGACACACCTGCAGTAAGACAGGAACCTCATCCCCCATATCTGACCCGGCCCCGGGAGCACCCCTAAAACCAGCCGGATGCCTCCGTGCTTCAAAGTAAGAGTACGCTGTCAGTGCATGCAGCCCGCTCCCTAGCGGTTTATTGATTATTGTTTATTGTTTAAAAGGATCCCCATTGGCTTTCACCAAGTGAGACGAGCCAGTCTTCCTGGGGTCCACGTAGAAAGACACAAAACATAACAATCCACAAGATAAAGTTAAAGATAAAGTTATTACATTCATGGTTACAATCGTTATTGCATTCATACAGTAGGTATGTCCATTCCATACTCACAAATTGAAATAGTGCATTCTCCACTTTGCCAACGACCCATGGACACCCAGCGGTGGTGGGGTGACTTTGGACAGCCTTCTTAATACGCACGGATATGCATTCAACTGCTCACTCCCAGAGGTGGAGGAAGCTATGGATTGTCCTAATTAATGAACTAATTGATCATCTTGCCATGAATCATTCAGCAGCCAGCCATTGGCCTCTGGGTTCGCTGTGGCACACATGACCGAGTGTCGTTCAGCGGTACCCGGGAGGAACGGGTTGGAGGCCGGGAAGACAGAGAGAGAGAGAGAGAGAGAGCACAGAACAAATCCACAAGGCAGGCCGACAAATGTGGGTTAAAAAACCACAAAGTGTCTTCAGCTCGCTGCTCTGTGAAAGCTCTAATTATTAGCATGAATTTAGTTAAGCCAGTGTTGTGTGTTTGTATATGTATAAATATATATATATATAGCGCTGATTAAATGAGGCTACTCAAGCGGTGTGCGGTGGACGGGGACTAACGTTGTGTGGGTTTTAAACGTCTTAATGAGCAGAGGAGTTGAACACCAAACAAACTGTCACATTGCTGTCATCTCATTTGCATTTTAAAGGGATTCCAGCCTACATTATTAGAGATTCAAATCAAACACATCATTTAGATTAACTGTATCTTGGATTTTAAATTCTTCCAATCCTTATCCCCCCCCCCCTTTCTTCTCGTCTCCAGCGCCTCCATGCCTCCATGCCTCCCCCACCCCCCACCCCACCCCTCGCTAATCTGTTGTTTGCTGAGAGCACAGAGAAATGTGGCGTTTGAAATGTGTGCACATCTTATTGTTGTTGTCGCTTGGGTTTAGATGATATTTCCACATGCAGTCCCCCCTCCGTGTTATGTGCCTGTTAAACAGAAAGGAGCTCTATTCAGTTCATTAACAACCCGAAAATAAGATGTTGGCTTTAAGCGCTGTGTAAAAGCAAACTGCTTAAAAGGGTTTTCGCTCTGTGGAAAGAAAAAAAGAGAAATGCTTTCCCTTTCGGTCTCCTTACTTTAAAGTTTACTTTGTAAAAGAGGATTAAACATGGAATAGCTCCCAACTAATTCAACACATAGACACCATTTTGTCCACTTTACTTATTTCTTTGTTGGTCTTTTTCCCTCCCCCCCCCCCCCCAACTTGGCTGATGTCACCCACGGAGCCTGCTGGTGTTGTGACCCTCCAGCCGGGTTTATGTGTAAATTGGGGTCAGGAACTCTCTCTGCAGAGATGATCCTGAGTAATCCCCGTCTAGTGGGAGTCCGTCGTGGGGGCGATCTGGTCCGTATCTACATAACATAAACAAGCAGTGTTTGTTTTGATGCAAGGTCAAAGGTCGCCGCTGTCCATTGTGCAACGGGGAACAGCTGGGAGGAAGCACTTATAGTGTCTTCATTAAAGCGGCCGTTCTGCAGGGCAGAGGTTAGTCGCTGATGGTCTGTAGTCTAGTTAGTCTGAATTTATCGGTAGGTTAGTAAGTTGTGGTTGCTGCCGTGTATATATGTGTTAAAATTACCCCTTTTAGAACATAGCTTTTATTTACTAATAATTATTTACTAATAACTAATAATCTACTAGTAATTTCACCGTGGTCTTTTTTTCAAATGCATTTAATTGATATTTTTTGTTGTTTGACATTTTGCTCAAGGATGCCTACAGGTAGATTGGGGTTGAAACCCAGAACCTTCGGACGAGGTCTTTCTACAAGATATTGTTGAGATGAAGTGCATGTATGATGTCTATCTATTAGTGCACTTATACGGAATGGCACGGAGACCCATTTGCTCAGCGAAATATTTCACAGGCGTGCGATTAATCAGAGATGAAGTGAATGCATGGTAAACAATATTGACGAGCATTGTGTGTGTCTGTGTGTGTGTGTTTCTACATCGCCTTGGTGGCGAGTGTGTGTGTGTGTGTGTGTGTGTCTGTGTGTGTGTGTGTGGAGTAATAAATCTTAGCATGAACCAGATAGAAAACGGTGTCACTGCAAAAAAAGAAAAAAAACAGCCTAGTGATTGAAGTTGATTTCCCTACATAGTTGTTTGAGCGAGTGCGATGATGAGTGCTCCCTGTGGGTAACTCGTTAAACCGTGCAGTGTGCACTCTGTACTTTTATATCCCTACCGTGTTTAAGGGTTAGAATGGACGTGTGCACATCTGGACGGCTCTGGTCTTAAACCGCGCCGGGCCCTGGAGGCTTGTACTACAGACGTCTCGTACAACAGACATACTGTTCATGTCGCTTTTCCCAGAGTGAGACGGACAATGAATAGGAGTTCATGAAGCAATTACTCTTTATTCAATCACACATTTATATTTCCTGGGCGGCTTCAGCGACTAAAGGCGAACCATTAGTTTTTTTGGCATATTCCTTGTATTTTTAATTACATTTACACTAAAAGCCACAAAAGTACAAAACCCTTACACATTGTCACGCCAAGCAGAAAACAGAGACGTTGGGAACCATCACAGCAGGTAACTGGATTATCCTCCAGAAAATGGGTCAGTATTCAAATATCCGATATTTCTATAGAACCCGATCCGTCACTCTTGAAGAGAAGCATCCCCAGAGGTTGGTCTTTTTATAGCAGGCTGGGTCTGGCCAGGCGGCTCTGGGAGCCGCGTTTCATGGTTTCCCTGGAGACTGAACTCCTTGTGCGCTTGATCTGCAGCCCTTCTCAGGGCAGGAGCGCTGGGTGGGCTTAGATTAAACCTCTAACCCCCGCGAGCATCTGAATACTCTTGGGTTAGCCCTCCGCTGAAGAGCCTATTTTAGAATTAGCGTGTGGTGTGTTTATATATATACGTACATGATTGCATTATGACTTCCAATCTCTTCCCAGTCGCAGATGGTCTAGAGCTTGATGAACTCAGATCTCACTGGTGTAGCTCGACTACGCTGGAAACTCCGAAAACGGTGAAAAAATGCCCTCCCACAATCTATGGCAGATGGGAAACAGGGCGGGCTGCCAGCATGCCCAGAGCCCGACCAATCACGGCCTCACCCTGAGAGGCGCTGCTCCCCACTGTAAGCCAGCGCAGAGCGCCTGACAAGCCCAGTGGTGGGGTCTAAGGCAGTGGTGGGGTCTAAAGCAGTGGTGGGGTCTAAAGCAGTGGTGGGGTCTAAAGCAGTGGTGGGGTCTAAAGCAGTGGTGGGGTCTAAAGCAGTGGTGGGGTCTAAGGCAGTGGTGGGGTCTAAAGCAGTGGTGGGGTCTAAGGCAGTGGTGGGGTCTAAGGCAGTGGTGGGGTCTAAAGCAGTGGTGGGGTCTAAAGCAGTGGTGGGGTCTAAAGCAGTGGTGGGGTCTAAGGCAGTGGTGGGGTCTAAGGCAGTGGTGGGGTCTAAGGCAGTGGTGGGGTCTAAAGCAGTGGTGGGGTCTAAAGCAGTGGTGGGGTCTAAAGCAGTGGTGGGGTCTAAGGCAGTGGTGGGGTCTAAGGCAGTGGTGGGGTCTAAAGCAGTGGTGGGATCTAAAGCAGTGGTGGGGTCTAAAGCAGTGGTGGGGTCTAAAGCAGTGGTGGGGTCTAAAGCAGTGGCCAGGACTCCCTGGGAGATGGGAGTTATTGTAAGTCAATGGGACCTTTTCCTGGTTAAAGAAAGGTTAAATAAAAATAAAATAAAAATAAAGAAGCAGTGGAAGGTTCTGCAGGAGGGGTCGGGTCTAAAGCAGTGGTGGGGTCTAAAGTAATGGTGAGTTCTGCAGGAGTTCTCTGGGAAACACAGGAAAGTCAAATGAATTCAGGGACACACAGTCATAGAGGATGAAGAACCAGTAGAACCAGTACAATACAGTCATAGAGCATGAAGAACCAGTACAATACAGTCATAGTATGAAGGACCAGTAGAACCAGTACAATACAGTCATAGAGCATGAAGAACCAGTACAATACAGTCATAGTATGAAGGACCAGTAGAACCAGTACAATACAGTCATAGAGCATGAAGAACCAGTACAATACAGTCATAGTATGAAGGACCAGTAGAACCAGTACAATACAGTCATAGAGGATGAAGAACCAGTAAAACCAGTACAATACAGTCATAGTATGAAGGACCAGTAGAACCAGTACAATACAGTCATAGAGGATGAAGAACCAGTAAAACCAGTACAATACAGTCATAGAGCATGAAGAACCAGTACAATATAGTCATAGTATGAAGGACCAGTAGAACCAGTACAATACAGTCATAGTATGAAGGACCAGTAGAACCAGTACAATACAGTCATAGAGGATGAAGAACCAGTAAAACCAGTACAATACAGTCATAGAGCATGAAGAACCAGTACAATACAGTCATAGTATGAAGGACCAGTAGAACCAGTACAATACAGTCATAGAGCATGAAGAACCAGTACAATACAGTCATAGTATGAAGGACCAGTAGAACCAGTACAATACAGTCATAGAGCATGAAGAACCAGTACAATACAGTCATAGTATGAAGGACCAGTAGAACCAGTACAATACAGTCATAGAGGATGAAGAACCAGTAAAACCAGTACAATACAGTCATAGTATGAAGGACCAGTAGAACCAGTACAATACAGTCATAGAGGATGAAGAACCAGTAAAACCAGTACAATACAGTCATAGAGCATGAAGAACCAGTACAATATAGTCATAGTATGAAGGACCAGTAGAACCAGTACAATACAGTCATAGTATGAAGGACCAGTAGAACCAGTACAATACAGTCATAGAGGATGAAGAACCAGTAAAACCAGTACAATACAGTCATAGAGCATGAAGAACCAGTACAATACAGTCATAGTATGAAGGACCAGTAGAACCAGTACAATACAGTCATAGAGCATGAAGAACCAGTACAATACAGTCATAGTATGAAGGACCAGTAGAACCAGTACAATACAGTCATAGAGCATGAAGAACCAGTACAATACAGTCATAGTATGAAGGACCAGTAGAACCAGTACAATACAGTCATAGAGGATGAAGAACCAGTAAAACCAGTACAATACAGTCATAGTATGAAGGACCAGTAGAACCAGTACAATACAGTCATAGAGGATGAAGAACCAGTAAAACCAGTACAATACAGTCATAGAGCATGAAGAACCAGTACAATATAGTCATAGTATGAAGGACCAGTAGAACCAGTACAATACAGTCATAGTATGAAGGACCAGTAGAACACAACGTTCTCTGATACAATTCCTCAAATGGTTCCAAACTGTTTCTGCTCCATACAATACTATTAAAGGATCATAAAACTCAGGCGATCAATCCAGAGCGAACAATGAAGTCTAGCAAGTCTGGCCTCATATTGAATACCCCCTGAAACCCCCCCTGACTTGCAACACAAAAGGCAGTGAGTAGTCCAGGTTATCCAGGGGACATCCCTCCAGGTACACCCTCACCTCTCCCAGGAGCGTCCTGACAGATGAGCCTCTATCGGCTCCAAGGAGGCCTGACGGCCACCGTCTGGGAGATAAGAGTGGTCTCACTTCAGCAGCTCTCTTAATGAAGATGCCCATCACGCCCAGAGAGAGAGAGAGGGGGGGGGGGGGGGGGGGGGAGATGAGGAAGGCCAATCAATAGGCTCGTCTGAATGAGGCTCTGCATTCTTAGCTTCAGGGGAAACCGGAGATTGAGAGAGAGAGAGAGAGAGAGAGAGGGTGAAAGAGAAGGAGAGAGAGAGAGGTAGGTAGAAGTAAAGCCTGCTCAATAAATGCAGTAGGGGAGCAAAATAGTGAACACTGGCTATTTATTTACAGAACGATGAGAGAGGGGTCTGGGGGGAATGGATCAGAGCCTTGGCAAATTGCTTCTTTCCGTGTTAGTAGAAGCATGGCCCATTTAGCCGGCCAGGGTTGGAGTAAGTGGAAAGAGGCCGAATCCATTTTGATTGATTGGGAAGTCACTAGGTGTTCAAACAGACCAGGGGAAGCTCTTGCCGCAAGCCGGTCCTAAACAAAGCCTCTTGTATTCGGCAGCTGGGCCCACGGCCAGAGAGTCTTGTGAGATTAGACGGAAGAGAGTCCCCCACTGTCTTTCATATCAGGTTCCTGGCTCTGTAATTACCAGGGCTCTGAAACAAAGGACTGGCAACAGCTGGGACCCTCTCATCTTCTCACATTAAGCAATAACTTTGGTCCACTCGACCCTAATACAACTCTGGATCTCTGAACTCTGTCCCCCCCCCCCCTGCCCCGGAGCGAGTGTCCGTCCAGTCACCTCAATCCGGTTCTCCCTGGAGTTTCCTGCACTGCATCTGTACGATGGACAGAAGGATTTGAGAAAACACCAAAATTCCCTGTTACTGAAGAGGATTTATTTGGAAACCCAGACAGTCATTACTGCCTCCATTGTGTTGAAGAATATCTTTGGCAGGCCATGGTAGAAACCCAACATGGAAAATATTCTCATTACTTCTAGTCTTTTCTTAATACTTTCAAGGTGCATTAAGACAATAGGGTTCCATTAGCAATAATTCCTTCAGATGATCCCTTTAGGATTTTTTTAGTATTAAGTCACTGGAAGTACCATGATCTCATCAATTGTCAAACCATCAACATATTTATTGGGAATTAAGGCATGAATTGTACAATATTGTCTGCGCTGCCATCAGTCTGTATGTCTGGGTTATAATGAGGCCTAAGGGGTCCCGTATGGTGAGACATGAGTCATTGTTTTTTCTACGTTACCACAGCGAAGACGAGCACGCCGTTTGGTGACGTAGCAGGGTGAGCGCTGTTGACATTGTGCAAAAACAAATCGTTTACCTAACCCCTTAAATTACGGATCAAACCGGACAAACCCGTAGGTATACTTAGACGACTGGAAACATAAATCAGCTCCAGGAAAATTGCTTGCACGTGTGGGAAATCATCGTTGGCAGCGCAAATATAAACACAAAAAAATGTAAAACAATGAAACGTTCACTTGGCATATCGTTGCTCCGTAAGCGAGGGGAACGCCGGACCCTCTGAAATGTCGCGCGGGGGAATTAGCTTATCGTGGCTAGCCCAGCTGGGTTTCTCCTTCTCTGTAGGAGTGAACGCAGCTTGCAATAACAAACCATAATTTACGGATCTACCTCATAATAAAGGCTTTATTTCCCCCTTCACTGCTCATGTGTTTCGCGTTACATGTGGTCTCACTGGTCCCGGAGTCCCGCCGCTGTGACTGGCATCTCGCTGCCCGTGACCTTTTTAGCAAACGAAAAACAGGGAGAAAAAGTCAGCGGTTCACCCTTCAACAACTCTGTCCCGGCTTGGCATGTGTCCGCTCTCTCTTTACATGAAACCCCGGGCGGCGCTCAGCTTCTATCAACCCCGGGGTCGGGTTCCCGGGCCGGGGGCCGGGGGCCCGGGGGCCCGGGGCCCGTGGCGTGCGGCTAATGGAAATGCTATGCAAAAAATGCCCGTGTGGCAGCGTTCTGAACATACGAGCATCCGTAATGTGATACTCGTGAGTTCCCCCCTCCGCCAAGTCACTGTTTGGCCTTATTAGGCTGTCGTCTTGTGACACACACAACACACAACACACACACGCACACACACACACACACACACACACACACAACGCACATACACACATGCACGGCGGCGGGGCGAGCCGCGGTGAGACGGAGGGCAGTGCTTTAGCAGAGGTCTGTGTTCCGTTCTGGATCAGTGTGTGTACAGAATCCTTCAGACCGCTCCCCGCCCCGCCCCCCCTCACACAGACCCTCTGAGATGTATATCCCTGCCCGGGTCTCAGAATGTTAGCCTATGATGGGGGGGGGGGGGGGGGAGTCGGGGTACGGGGGCTGACATTAAACATGCTGGATGGGATGGGGGGGTCTGGTTATTATCTGTTGGCATCATGTTTACACGATGACCAACGGCAGGGCCCCGAGCTGCCTCTGTTTAAGTGGAGGGTGGGGGTGGGGGGTGGGTGGTGGGGGGGGTTAGAGTGCGGCGGCGGCGGCGTGCTTCTGGTGGAGGGCCGTATGCGGCCGGGTGCACCGGCTCTCAGACTCCCAGCTCCTTGTGGCCCCTACATATAAGGCATCCAGGAGTCAGACCTGAGATGGATCTGCGATGGAGACGAATGCTGTCGGCCCAGGCCGGTCTTTGTCTGGGTCTGCAGAGACAGGACTGGCGGGAGACCCACAGGAATATGCAAACAACAAGGACACACAGAGTTTGAGGCGTGGATCGCGATTCAAAGCGACGTGCAGCAGCACGGGTTTAGGTTTACTTTTAGTCCATGCAGACAGAAGTCAGTGGGGGGTCTGATGGGAGGCATGCGTCCCCCCCCACGGCACGTCTGACAGGCGCGCGTTGGCGTATTCTATCACATCCTCCGCCATTTAACTCCCCCTCCACCCCCCACTCCACCCAAAACCCCAAATCCCCCTAACCCCTCACTGCTGACATCGGACCATGTCTCAGATTTGAACGGTTTTAAATCAGAATCAGAATCCAATATAAATCACTGTTCACTGCTGCGGTGGCGGATGTTTTCATTCACGTGCCAGCCTGGTGGTGGGGCGGGGGGGAGCGAGCGAGCAATGTGGGGGGGGGGGGCGGGGGGCAGTGGGGGCGAGCAAGCAGGGGGGAGTGGACAGGGAGGGTGGAGCCCGGGTCTTGGTTGTTCTCTGGCTGAGGCGGCGTGCCATCGCTGAGGGTTCTGTATTCATTGCCAGGGGCTCCTGGGGGCCACGGGGCCTCTGGCTGGGGCCCCGGGGGACAGGCCCTGAGCCTGGGGGCCATACATCTCGGCACTCCTCCTCAAAGGAGAGTGAGGATAAGGGGGGGGCCCTGCTACGTTCTGGGGCATATTCTCTGTTCGGGGTCTCTCAGCCTCGTGGCCCCTGAGGGCCCCTGAACTGATCGCTGGTCGGAGCCGTGGAACGCCGTAACGCTCTTCTCTGGTTTTTTACTTAATGAAAGTGTCCCGAATGTTAACGTCAAACACAAACAGGACTGGTCCACGTTGGTTCGTTTGCTGTGTGACTGAGAAGCATATCATTGACGATTGTACGGGGATATAAATCTTAAGAAATGGCTCCAGCATTCGGTATCCGACCATGTAATTGTTTTTGTCGTCTTCTTGGCTTAGTTTATTGTTCTGAGGCTGAGGAGTTACATTTGCATTGTGACACTTCCGACAGTTTAACCTCGCTTGAATTTGTGAAAAATAAGTCAACAGAATATACACTGGAACTAATTCTGAACGTAATTTGTTCATAAAACTGATGTTTAGGGATTTTTTGGGTTTTTCATGCAATGCATTTTTTTGGTCAACATTTCTGGGAGGAAACAGTTTGCAGCTGGATTTAGCTCACTCCGACCGGCCGATTACCGCTCATGGGAGTAAATTAAACACAGAGATCATGTCCGCATCGAGACCGCTCTCACAGTACTTACACGTACGTTCATTTTCCTTCTATGAAGTTGTCATTCGTGGTGGAAAAATGCATAAAGATAAACCGCAGAGACGATGAGTGTAAGCGCTCCGGGGAGAATCCTCCAGAAGAACATAACGTGACGTTTGGCGTATGTGTTGCTCGGCTAATTTGTGCCTTCTTTTTGTTTGTTTACGTGTCCTACAAGATGAGTAAGCACCACATGGAGAGAGAGAGAGAGAGAGAGAGAGAGAGAAAGAGAGAGGGAGAGGGAGAGAGAGAGAGAGAGAGAGAGAGATAGATATGCACCCAGACCAAAGGCAAGGATGATTTTCTGAGTAGACGTTCGTCTCAATGTGGAAAGCACATATTTAACCTCCGGGAGCCTCTGCGTGGATGTCTGGAAGTCCCCGGAGAGGGAGAGACCACAGGGGGGGGGGGGCTGCTCCGTCGTGGACGTCGCCCAGCGTCCTCCGAGTGTCATGAGCAGGTCGCCCCGCAGAACGCATCCTGGGTGTACTGCTCCTCCGCGTTACACCGCCCGCACACACTCAGGGTCTCCATCTGAGGAGCTCTGCCTGAACTGCTGAGTCTGGGCTGAATGTACGAAAACTCTCTCTCTCTCTCGCGCTCTCTCCCTCTCTCCCTCCCTCTCTCTCATTACCACTCTGAGTCATTGTACCACTCTCTTGATTGTGCTGGTCTGACATGTTAATTAGCGTAGTAACTCCCTCTCTCTCTCTCTCTCTCTCCCTCCCTCCCTCCATCCCCCACCGTCTCCACCAGCCCCCTCCACCGTGACCATCATGCACCAGGTGAGCCGTGCGGTGGACAGCATGACGCTCTCCTGGTCGCAGCCCGACCAGCCCAACGGAGTCATCCTGGACTACGAGCTGCAGTACTACGAGAAGGTACACGCACGCACAGACACACGCACGCACAGACACACGCACGCACACACGCACGCACACACTCACGCATGCACGCACACACACACTCACACACGCACGCACAGACACACACACACACGCAGAGACACACACACGCACGATCACGAACGCACGCACACACACGCATGCACGCATGCACGCAGGCACACACACACACACACACACACACACACACACACAAGCACGCCCAGTCGCACACAACACACACACAGACACGCACACAAGAAGGACACATGCACACACACACACACACACACACAGACACTCACACACACACACACACAGACACACACACATACATTCCTGCTCAATTCCTCCCAGAAGCACTTAATGAAAGGTCCCACAGCCATTCATCTACCTTGCTCTCTCTTTCTCCTCTGTCTTTCTTTCTCTCTCTACACACACACACACACACACACACACACACGCACTCGCACTCGCACTCACACACCCTAACACTCTAACACAAACCACACTCTAACTGACACACACTGACACACACAGACACAAACACACACTTGTTTACCACTCTCTCTCTCTTGCTCTCACTTGATTCCCTCTCCGAATCCATCACTGGCCGTCTATCGTTCTTTATTTCTTATCCCACTCCATTTCAATCTCATTCTCGCTCTCTCGCTCTTGCTCTCTCTCTCGCTGTTCTCCCACCTCTCTCTATTTAAATCTCATTTTCCTCTCGTTCTCGTTGTGTCGCTGTGTTTCCTCCTCATGCTGTCTCATGCTAGACTCATTTGCTTGCTCACTCGATTTCAATCTCACTTTCTCTCTATCACTATTCACACTCGTTTACTCTTGGATTTCTCTATCTCACCGTCTCTCACTCTCCATCCGTCTCAATTTCAATCTGCCTCCATCTCCCTTTGATTCTCGCTCTGTCTTTCTCCCTCCCACCTCTTCCTATCATCCATTTCTCCCTGCTTTCCTCTCTGTCTCCCCTCCTCTCTCTCTCTCCTCTCCTCCCTCTCTCTCTCCCCTCTCCTCCCTCTCTCTCTCTCCTCTCCTCCCTCTCCGTGCTGAACAGCCGGGCCTGCCGCGGAACATTCTAGAAGCGAGTCTTTCTGTATCTGTCATTGATATTCTGACCGTCTCCTCACTACTGCCGGCCCGAGAGAGAGAGAGAGAGAGAGAGAGAGAGAGAGAGAGAGAGAGAGAGATGGAGGAGAGAGAGAGATGGAGGAGAAGAGAGGGAGAGAGAGGGAGAGAGAGAGTGGGAGAGAGAGAGAGATGGAGGAGAGAGAGAGAGAGGAGAGGAGAAGAGAGGGAGAGAGAGAGAGGAGAGGAGAAAAGAGGAAGGGAGAGGAGAGGAGAAGACAGGGAGAGGGAGAGAGAGAGAGAGTGGGAGAGGGAGAGAGAGAGAGAGATGGAGGAGAAGAGAGGGAGAGAGAGAGAGTGGGAGAGGGAGAGAGAGACAGAGAGAGAGAGAGAGAGAGTGCTACCCAGCCTCTCTCTCCCACTGTCTGGTTGCTTCCCTTTCAATCAGAATCACGGTCAGTC
>NW_028177483.1:0-17047 GCF_964030765.1 Micromesistius poutassou | reverse complement strand
AGACAGGCAGACAGACAGACAGACAGAAGGACGAACATACAGACAGGAAGGAAGGACGGACGGAGGAGAAAGTGGCTGTGGGGGATTTGTACCGATCAACTCAGGGAGACAGAAGAGGCAACGTAAACGTAGTGTTCAGAACTTCACAGTCTACACCAGGAACCCTTGGGGGGGTTTGCTGCAACTTCGCCCAGAGAGATGCAGCAAAAATAACGAAGGTTTCCCCCTTCCTCCGTCCTCTCTACTCCTCCAGACGTTCCAGAGCTGAGCGTCTGTGTCACCACGCCGACAGCACCACCAGCCCAGTGGCTTTAGGCCCCCCCCCGATCCCCCCCAACGCCCCTGACTGAAGACAGGCCCCCCCATGGGAGAGGGCTCCCAGTATGAAGCAGCAGGGATAGGTTCTGGTCCGGTAGGGCAGCATGGCAGCCCTGTCTCTCCTGAGCGGTTTGGTGAGGAAGGCAGAACAGCGAAGCAAAACCCAATTTACATGTTTCCCCCTCCCTGAGTGAAGCAAAGAACGGGTTTGAATTCATCTGAGCGCCTTAATGGTGTCCGCGTCGCAGAGACTCAGAAACAGGCCCAGAATCCGCACATAGGAAAAACAAATCAATCGGCTAATTATCATAATATGATAATTGGCCGATTGATTCAATTTATTTTTCCTTCAGCATTCCATCAGCCGGCATTGAATCGGACTCATCCAGCGAATACCAACTTTATTGACATCGTTCAAAAAGTTCAGATGGATTCTGTTGGCCATTATTCCTTTTTTTTCCCCCACCTTTATTTTCCCTTCCTCCCCCTCTCCTCTCTCCCCCCTCTCCTCTCTCCCGCCTCTCCTCTCCCGCCTCTCTCCACCAGTGAGTGCAGCCCGCGGTGTAATAATCCACTTATGTGTGCAAGCGGTCTGCTGAGACAGTGGACCCAGCAGTGGCTTTCACTTCAGAGGCCCGACACAACGCCGTTGGCGGGCGGGCGGGCGGGCGGGCGAGCCGCGTTCGAAAGCACCGCGCCGTCTGGACCGGTCCGCTCTCTCTCTCTCTCTCTCTCTCTCTCTCTCGCTCTCTCTCTCTCCCCCCACTTCCTGTGTAATCCCAGATCAAAGGTCCCAAGGAAATGGGAATAGATAGATTCTCCGCTCTAACAAGCGCACTTCCCCCCCCCCCCCCCCCCCCCCAACCCCCCCCAACCCCCAACCCCACGAAATTGCCGCCATTTCTTCTTTATCTTCCGGCCGCAGGTTAGCACACTCTGATGGCCCTGCGGGCCCCCGAGAGAGATAGGCCGTGTTTTTTGGGCGCGATAGCGAGCGGGCGAGAACGCGCGGGCGGATAAGGTCCGACGCGCGGCGCCATATCCGGGACGACGTTTGATGTCTGTTTTCATCGTCCGCCGCCCACCCCCCCCCCCCACACACACACACACACACACACACACACACACACACACACACACACACACACACACTTTTTCACAGCCCCCATAGCAACAGTGGTTGATAAGCGGTAATGCGGGGAATTCATAGCGATCCCTCTAAGTAGTGGAGATGATTTCCACACAACGCGGGCGTCGCCTGAAGGTTCAACTGCAACTTTTAAATAGAGGGCGGGGCCAGCGTCTCGTGGACGCACAACGAACAGAAATCTCATGCACTCTTCTTTGTAGTTAATTAGAGTCGTGTGCATTCCGCTCTAATTGTGCATTCCGCTCTAACTGTGGACTAAATTGCCCATCTTGGGATAAATAAAGTTTTTCTAATCTAATCTCATTTACTGCACACTGGGATACGTCATTAAGGAGCGTCTGGGGGTTAAGGGACATCTTGCCCGGGGGGGCGCCTGCAGGTCGAGGACACAAATCGGTGGACATCGGTTACGGCCGTTACGCTGCGTTACGAGTCTCAAACATTACACCGCAATATCCCGGCCCAATTAAAACGGTTACTCTGTGATTTCATTAGCTCTTGTTCCTCGTTGAATGAGGAACTGTGTGTTGGATGGCAGGGCCTTGTTAATCCCCCCCCCTACGCCCGGCTGTGAGTTCACTCCCAACGTGGTTAAGGAGCGGAGGGATTAGCGTAGGAAATTAACACCAACATTACAATTACAGAAGACTTACAGGAGCGTGAGAGTTTGAGGAGGAGCAGAAGAGGGACTGGAGCAGCAGCTTGTGGGCCTGGCGAGGGCCAGAGCGGAGGGCCCTGGTGGTGAGGAACTCGTCTCTACAACGGCTCTCTGGGGACTCCTCTGGAGCAGATGTTGAGGGCTAGCATGGCGCTACCACACACACACACACACACACACACACACAACCACATCCCCGACACGGCAACATCCACTACACAACCTCATTCACTACACAACCACATACAGTACACAACCATATTCACTACACAACAACATACAGTACACAACCACATCCACAAAATAACCTCAACATGACATCTACTGCACAACCACAACCACTTTACAACCATATTCCCTAGACAACCACGTTCAAGTTTTGCATGCAGTTGTATGCCTGTATGTTTCTATGAAATAATCTTTAATATATGCATCCACTGTTCCCCCTGACAATGCACCCCCTTTCTCTCCATCCACTTCTCTCTCTCTCTCTCTCTCTCTCCCTCCTTCAACCCGCCCTCCCTCTCTCTCGCTCTCTGTCTAGCCATCTCTCTCTCACTCTCTCTCTGACTATCCATCCCCTTCTCTCTCTCTCTCTGTCTCACTCTCTCTCTGTCTATCCATCTCTCACTCTCTCTCTGTCTATCCATCCCCCTCTCTCCCTCTCCCTCTCTCCCTCTCTATCCTTACCTCTCTATATCATCCATCTTGAGGGAGGAGGGGGGATCAGAGAGAGAGAGAGAGGCTCTGGCCAGTGTTCAGAGTGTCATCATGGCCTCTAGCCTTTGAAACGCAGAGGGCTTGACTGGCAGCCAGATCTGAAGTGTTCAGGGTGGGTGGGGGTGGGGGGGAGAGGACCAAAATACTTGCACCCGGAAACATCACACGCAGTCACCCGAATCTGAAAGGCAAACAGACTCCATAAAACCTCAGTCGAATGCCTGCATGTTTTCCGACCGGTCGACAAAATCCAACAGAGAAAAAAAGGCTCTGGAACAAACACAAAATAGCAAAAGAATGACGTTGATTGCATGCTCCTCTATTGGTCCATACGATCGGCCACACTCACATGTGTACAGAGACGCACACAAACATGCACACTGGCACACACAAACACGTGAACAATAGACACACACACACACACAAATATATACACACGTGTTTAAGGTGGTATTTGTAGTGTAAACAAGCGGCAGTGGGCTTGATAATCATTGGTGCCCCTTTTCCAAATTGGTTTGTTATGCTTGAACGGGCTTGTGAGGTTGTTTGCCATAATGAGGTCCATTACAAGGGGAAATAACCCCCCCACCATTATGAGGACCCTAATGTGAGATTAAACCCCCTTATGGGGACTTAATGCGAGTGTAAACCGGCCCGCCTTCTGGAGTCGCATCATACAAATCTTGCTCTGCAGCGATTGAGCTCCCTTCCTCGTCTGGCTAGCAGCTAACAGGCTAACGGGCTAACGGTCCTCATCCATTATGCATGGCGGCGGCTCCGTCCAATTGTTCAGCCTTCGCTGATCCGCAGTGTGCGCTGGCACTTAAGGGAGACACAGATTGAGATTGGTTGGATTCAAAATGAGGATACCCAAACCGGCCATTGATTATCCGCGTAATATGCCGACGAGATTCCGCGGAGACTCCTGGCGTAGAGCACCCTAGTAGTCCAAAACACAAGCCCTTAAACCTCTTACAGCCAAGACATGCCAGCCTGTCTAAAGTAAGCCAATTTAGGGGTAATTTTCGAGACATAGGAGGTGCATTAGGGCCTGCAGTCTCCAACGTATTAGGTACACTTATCCTGGATTCACTCTGAAAAAAGGGTCTCTGTATACGATTAGAACTGGTGAAAACTTTTATTTTCCAACTTGCCGAGGCTAGCCCAGAGCTCAGGTTGTGGACTCCGGGGCGGACTGTATACATTAACATGTTTTCCAGAGTACTGCTACGATTCTTCTCTAGTTCATCGCAGCTTTGGGAACAACTTTTTCGTTCAACGGCAGTATGAGTGCTGAAGGGGAAACGTCTCTGATGACGTTAAGCCCGAAGTCACAGGAACCACTCGTATCAGACACACCGGATATCGGTTATCTAATTGGTACAGAGTCAAGGTGATGATTGTTCAGTTTACACCATTGTGTTGAGTTCAATCACTGTTCCACATTTTCTACCGTCTTGCAATTGTTTGATAATGGTGGATGAGAAGCCCATCTCTGATGAAAAGGATCAGTGTTAACAATTTTAATAACAAATGATCTGAAAAGCATTTGGTTTGCTTGCCTGATGGAATTCACCTTCAATAACAATTATACCGGTTTGCGCATGAATTACAACTGTGGTAGAACGTTAAGCACAGCCACATAAACCAACAAGAACTCAAAACCCATCGGCGAAACCCATTTTCTACGCATTGTCTTGCGTGCTTTTACCTCTTCAGTATTCTGCCAACTGCCAACCAAATCCACTACTGTCGTTTGGACAAACAGTTAAATTGAAGAGCAGCCATATAAGAGAGTGTCACTAGACTAACGGGTGTTCTATTTGATTTTCTTCCCTGTCCAGTTGTCTCAGATAATACATAAAACCATCGTGACGACGACATGGACTCCCACACAATCAGAGAAAACAATGTTCATCTCTACAATGCCTACTGGTTAAACAGCCCTCAGTGTCAGGGGAGTGAGACGAAGCCTCGAGAGCACACGAGTAGAAGAAAGGAAAAAACGCAAATGATGTTTCATAATGGACTTCTTTTGGATACATTTACATGATGATCGTCCCGTTCTAATGAGCTTCTTCAAACTACTTGACCCACGGTTGAGAACATTTGCATTGTGGGTATGCTGCCTTAGCTCCACTGCACCATAGGTCATTAGAATGAAACATTATTTAAAGCATCATTATTTGAAGTTCAAAATGTGGCCTCTTCAACGGGCTTCGGTTCAAGAGTTCATATTGTCGGACATGCTGCCTTAATAATACACTTTATTTATAGAGCACCTTTCTCTTAAAACGTGTGGTACAATTTAAGTTTGTTACAATTTAAGTTAAATACAACTGAGCACGATGGATGAAATGCTTATCGGTTTCCTGCAATAAAATAATTATATTCATAGTTATTATTATATGTGTGTTGTGCGTTATGTGTTGTGTTTTAAACAACAGTGTTGTTGGATACTGTAGTATATATTGTAGTATTCTAGTGACGTCCAGAGTGGGAGTGTACACTCAGATGCACGCTGGAGACCATTCTACCAAGTGGTAATGGTAGGATCATCTATCCATCATCTAGGAGGACACGGCCACTTGCGATACATCCAAGTATCAGGGCAGAGCAGACGGCTTGTAATTGGCCAATCACACTCCCACCCGGTGGTAAAATAGGGGCCGTTTAAGCACTGTGCGAATAATGCTCTTGAAAAGTGGTCACATACGTTTGGAATTGTTCACTTGCTTTTTTGAATGTAGAACTTGCTTTACCGATGCAGATGGTACAACCAGGATTCACTTGCCAGTGGTATCACCAGATACTAGATTAAATGAGATTCTTGTGCCGAAGTGTCAATGTTGGAAGTCATGTGTGAACGGAAAAGTTAATACATAAGAAGCCATTGCCGAAAACAGATATCGCAAACCCATTCTAACACACGCAAATAGGATAGAGCTCATATTTATCCAAAATTATGATTTCATTATAATTCCCATCACACTGTCAATATGTAATTTGCCTTCTCTGACACGTTCCCTCACAATAGGCCTACCCTTCCTGCCATATATAGGCTAGACATGTGGAACTAAGTAGGATTATGCATCGTAAACTGCCTGTTGCACACCTACGCATACCAGAATGTAATAAGATTACTTTATCAACCACCTTTTTTAAACTGTCAACATATCACTGCTACTCTGTCTAATTTTTAATCCATATAAGTATAAAAAAAATACAAAAAACTGAATCTTATTGTCCATCGTGGTGACATGGTGCTGTACCATTGTCCCAAATAGTAAGACAAAATTTACTTTTACTCCCACTATTACTTGCCCACAAACATATTTTTAACAGCGAACAACTCAACTACACACAGACACACAAACTGCTTCTTAATGTTAGCCGCTCATTACTTATGCCACCTGATTATGGTTACATCTGTAGTAGCATGTTGGATGTGTACGGTGAATATCTGTGTCAAACATGCTATGTTGTGTTAAATGAGGAGCCTGTAAGATACCTTGATATTGTTTGGGTTTAATCCCTGTGAGAGACTGTACTTGGCTTTTCATGTGGTCTCCGGGGATGTTTTCTCTTCTTCTGTTGCCTAATGGTACCGTGTATCTGTGTGGAAACCCCGGGCAGACTAAAGGGCTTTTCAACCACGCCTAATTTGTTGTGGTGAAAACAGGACAAAATGGCTGCCCTCTCCCTCTTCAGATTTAATTTTAGCAAGGGCAATAATAATAACTTCAATAATACTAATTTCAATAATGAAAAAGATGACGTACTTGAGTCTGATTTCTCATTTTCATAAAATAATAACTAGAGAAACTAGAGAGATTGCTTGGATGCTATTATGCTATTTGCTGTGAAGGAAAAAATGCAGATCAAAGCGTTGGGTGATAATTTCATTGGGGGTTCAGTAACTATTGTTATTATTAATTAATTAACAAAGATGATATCGTCTTCACATAAATTAATGAAGGAAATGGCATCTGTGTTATCGTTGACTACTTCCTGTTTCACTGTGACCCCATGTGTAGGTGTAAAACTAAGGACCAAAGGATGTGTGTGTGTGTGTGTGTGTGTGTGTTATATGCTCCTTTGTGCGCTTTCAGGGACCCTGTGGCAACTTGTGTCCATGGACACAAGGGTGTCCGGGGACTGTCCCCGGACACCGGGGACGTCTGGTCACCCTACCTTGAGAGGTCTCTTATGAATCGCTGCATAGAAAATGAATGACAAAAAATCAAATCAAACAGGAGATAACATTGCCATTGCTTTGCACCACTGCTCTTGGCAAGAAAAGGAATAAGGTTTTAAAACTGACTGACTGGTTCGTAAACAGCTGGTATTGCTAACGTTGGCTATGGGGTTAGCAATAGCTTCTAAAGGTAGCTTCAGACTGGTGACCATACACTACGGGTGGACACACAACAACGTAACGCTGGTAATATGCAGCCCCCCCTGTTTGTTTGGAGAGCGGTGGACAAATTCCTCCAATTCCTCCACTCTTCACCTTCAGGTGACCTTTGAATAAATGAGTGTCGCGCTGCCACACGCATCCCCGCTCCCGGGCTGCCCCGTAACGAGAGGGCACCTTCTGTAGCGGAGTGTGAGACCCACCTCTCCTTCTCCGCTCCTCCTCCTTAAGATGTTTCTCTAACACTCCCGCCGCCTCCTCTTCTTCATCCCAACCCTCTTCTTCCTCCTTGTCGTCTCCTTCTCCCTCCTCTTATTCGTCCCCTTCCACTTCTTGCTCCTGCTACTCCTGCCTCCTTCTACTCCCCCACCTCCCCCTCCTCATCCTCCTCTTCCTCCTCCTCTTAGTCTACCCCCTCCTCCTCCTCCTCTTGATCTACCTCCTGCTCCTCCTCCTCTACCTCCTTCTCCTCCTCTTCCTACTTGTGTTGTCCCTCCTCCTCTTCATACCCTTTTTCCTCCTCCTCCTCTTCTTCCTCCTCCTCTTACTCTAGCTCCTGCTCCTGCTCCTCTTCCTCCTTCTGTTTTCCCTCGTCCTCCTCATACCCTTCCTCCTCCACCTCCTCCTCCACCTCTGGTTGTATGAGGTGTCTCATCGATCCTGCTGTGTGGGTGGACAGGGTGTGTTGTGGCAGCAGTAAAACTCTGACTGAGAGTTGCGGGCAGGGGCGGGGGGGGTGTGTCTGTGATGTTATGGGGGGTTTCCACGGGGCGGGCTGCTGAGGAAGAGGCGAGAGGAGAGGAGAGGAGACTTGAAGAGAAGGTTGTATCATTTGGGCCTAATGGGTATCTAAGTGGTCTTAATGTGGCTAATGGACTAGAGGCTTTAATCCTTTGGCGGCCATTAAGAACAAATAAAAGCTGACACATTCTGAACAACGTCTCAGAGGCAACGAGTGGCTAACTCTTAATTACTTTACCTCAGAGAGCCGGAGAGGTTGTTGTTTACATTAATGTGTGAGGCAACGTGGATACAAAAGGAAGGGAGTAAAGAGACGGATGAGATGGTGTAGCGGATCAATTGGGTTTTGAAAAGGTCAGCGATTGCATCTGTTAACATTTGACCTTTTCCTAGGACATAATAACTGTTTATGAGATTGGAAACAAACACAGAGCGATCAATAAGTTGTATTGGGTAATCAGGTTTCAAAAAGACACTAATACATTTATTCACCACAACCCATGAGATTTGTCTCGTAACTGTTGGTAAAATGGTTATTTATATTTAATTAAACATATTGGACTGTGTTTAATGAATCCAAAACATTTTAAATAGATTTAATTCTGGATTCGCTCAATTATTTTGTTTGTCATGAGCAGGGAAAACTAAATTACATGAATTATAACCAGACAATTTAATCGTGGAGTGGGTGCGGAGACAACACCTGTTACACGCACAACAACAAAGCATTACACAATTATGTATATGTTTTTCAACAGATTGAGGTTATTGTTGCTTGTTTTATAGCTGTTTTATTTCTTAGTAATATTTATATATTTTGTCTCCGTTTGATTGCTGATTCAATAAAGTTACAAGTTTGCTTCAGCTTCTACCATTCAAAATGCCTCCAGGCAACTGCAATAATAATAGTGTTGCTAAATGATGAGCAGTTTCATATGTTATTTTATTTTAAGGGGTAACATTTGTGGTTTGGTGTGAATCCAGCAGTACTGAGGGGGCTGTTGGCCTGCAGGCCTCCATAACACTGGAAAGGTCAGGTACACTGGTTCCTAGGGTCTTCTGCTATATCGGGTTTGACTAACAGTGAACATAAAAGCTTGGTCGTATAGCTCAAATACCACAATACAGTTCGGGCCTCTGTGGGTTGTTCAAGTATTTCTCCTACCTCCACAATAAAAGCCGGCTTTAATCTTTTGATGCGCCCATTGATTGAACCGTAACACGGTTAATTATTAATAGCGTGTTATTAATAGCGTGATTTAAAGGTCTACTAATAAATACGACCGTTTTGTATGACAACAACTGTGTGCTGGACGCCCTGGCCACCAGCACAGCTGTCAGACAAACAGATCGGGCTAACAGCGCATTACTTTCAGCGCGTCTCTAATGAGCTGTGACCAAACAAAAGAAGAAGAAAACGCTTAAATATATGCTGCCATGTAATCCCACTGTTAGATGAAGCGCACCGTTATTTAATTAGAATGTTGCCGAGTGTTTCCGCTCCAGCTGTCACCCCCAGACATTAGTTTGAATCCCAGGTGATCCGGTTGACGTTTGCCTGCTAGATGAACAGAGTACAGTAAAGTGAACAGGAAAATGCTCTCCGATCAGAGTGATTATCAATGTGTAGTATCAGTCATTCTGGCAAGTTAATTACTTACAGCAGGGCATGGGTATTCTCTATATCTATGCAATTACGGAACACAAACAGCAGTATGAATACAAATCGAAGGTAGTAGGCAAGGTATAAGATGAACTGTAAATGGACTGAATTTATGGAGTGCTTTTCTAACCTGTTGCCACTCAAGGCTCCTATTGGCTCTCATTCACCTATTCATGCACACATTCATACACATTCATACACTGACGACGGGGTGAACCATGCAAGGCAACAGCCAGCTAGTTGAGGAAGATGGTTGAGGGTGTCTTGCTCAGGGACACCAGAACACTCAGCTAAGAGGAGCTTGGGATGGAACCAGCTTCCTGCTCCACCTCCTGCACTACTGGTGCACGTAAATAATCAAATCAAATAATCAAATAATCAAATCATTATATTTATATATATATAAAGGTCAGAATTAGTTACATCGTAATCTTTCTATTTGGTATTCTGCATTTATGATATCTTCCAGCACAAATGAACCAAAAACAAAATGGATAGCTACATAATATATTTCAGTTATTAAAGAAAAAGCTACTGGTTAGCAGAGAGTGCTAATGTTTATAAGTTTCAGTACAAATGGAAAAAACTCTGCCATACAAGTGAAGGAAAGTGACCTTCAGTCAACATAATATATTAATAGTGGACAGAGTGCTACTGAGGCAGAAAGGCTATCTGTACACGAATAAATCAAACCACCAACCGCCACAAACTAAATGTCTCCTAATTAAATCAGTTCAAATTATCCCAGCAATTAATGGATGTTAGTGGAAGGCCGGTAATGTAAATGTTTTTAACAAATTATTTTTTGCATTGCTGCCGACACTCAGCGTTAATCAAATAAAAAATATACAACTCGGTGTGTTCTCTCGTGGTTGGCCCTTTTGTAAACAACAACAAAATAATAATTACTTATTAAGGGTATTATTTAAATGAAACGTAGGTTATTTAAAGACAGAGCTGGTGTATTAAAAGTTGCTGAAATGTACACTGAATGTTCTGCTCAACAAAAAGTTGCGACGACACTGTGACTAATTAAACGAGCGAGGCTTTAATGGCGCTCGGAGCGCTGTTTGCTGTAATTAGCGGACGGGGTTCATCAACAACGTGCGGATCAATGAATGAACGCCGAGGCGGGCTCTCTTGTTATCGTAGATATTCTCATCATCTTCTTAAAGAGATAAAATGAGAAGTCGAAAACCAAACTGCTATTTGCTATTTACCTCCCCCCCCCCCTCCCCCAACCTCACTGACGCCGCTGAACTCCCGTCTCACAGCTCTCATACCATGTGATTTCTACATTGTTAATCATCCTTCGTCGTCGTGGAGATAAGAGATGGACCGACTCCCGGCCGGCCAGAGGTGTTGTTCCTCCGCCGGGCCCCGTGATGCGCTCAGCCAGGGAGAATCCTCCGTTAATTAGCCTGGAACAAAGAGACCACAAGCTGCCGATCACCACAGGGGCGGGGCTGATGGAATCTGGGAGACTAGAGAACAATGAGCTTTGTGTGTGTGTGTGTGTGTGTGTGTGCGCGCTTGCGTGCGTGTGTTTGTGCGTGTGCGTGTGCGTGTGCGTGTGTGTGGTGCTAGCATTGCAGATAATCTCTGCAGAGAGAATTGCGCCAGATGTAAATCAATTAACCAATTAACAACCAATCATTAATTAACAACTCAACTAGACGTAATCGTTCAAGCTTTATTTATACAGCTTAAGAACAACGTGTTGTGTGTTCAAATAAAAACGCAAATTACAAATACATTCAAATTACAGTTTCAAAGGGCAGGGCAGTGACAATTCCCCAAAACAATATAGGGAGTAGTGACAATTGTGTTCTACTATATATATATATATATATATATATATATATATATAAGTATAGAAATATGATGAAATTCAACACAGAGGCACATTTGAAGGTGAGATATGCAGACGACACAAAGGAGGTGGGAGGGGTGAGGAGAGAGGAGAGTGGACATGGGGGAGGGAGGGAGGGAAGAAGGGAGGGGAGGGAAACATGAGACCAGGTAATAACAAGGTCGAATGATAATTAAAAGTCAACAGGGAAACTAATGAATACAAAGTAAGCAGTAAAACGGCAGAACGAGCAAAAGTTTGCCAAAAGTTCAATAATAACAGCGCAGGAAGGAGGCGAAGAGAGACGAGGAGGACGTGACGAGATGGTGTGCTTTATCGTGGTCTAATCACAAGTGCCGTGTCCTTGCAGCATCCTCACGAGACCCCGAGATATTAAACAGATTAGTGTGGGAGGCTGAGCAGGGAATGCCATTTGGGCTGTTTTCCATTGATTAATATTCATATTTATTCTGCCGTCATAACTACGAGGCCCGTTCGTATCTCAGCACGCAAATGATCTAAATGTGCCGTCACTGCATTTTCAAACTGGTAAGTCTGTATTTTTTATCATTAAGAAACCACTCAATGTTGTGGAATACGGGACTATTTAAGGACATTTACATGGGTGGATGCTTCTTTTCAGTTGTGCGACTGAACTTTTGCTTATCTGTGTTTTTCTCCTTTTGAATGTTCAACTGTAGGAAATGTATATAGCACTGTATACGCTCACACACACACACACTTTCCATTGTGTTAAATGTTTGCAGTATTACACACATTGATCTCCACTGCCGCCATCTTATCCTACCAATAAAAATGACTGATATTAGCATATTGCTGGAGCTACCAACCCAGTTAACTCTAATGTGAACAAGTCGAAGAAGGAGCTCATAAATAATGCACAAATAACACGACATGTACTAACCATGAAGCCAGCAAGTGAATGTTGGGAAAATCTGATCGTTAATAACAACATAATGACCTTTTCCACATTACCAGAAAACTGAATTCACACTATATGGAAATGAATGCCTGAACTGGGTCAATACACAACAAAACGTCGCTATCCAAAACCAAATAAGCCAAAATGGTTTGCTTCTTATGCTCCCGTCATGCTCCCACTATGGCACCCATTGCGCCCCCTAAGCATAAACAGAAGGAGAGCCCCCTCTTTCTGTTCTCCTACTCAAGGTTCCTTCTTTGAAAAGTGTGTGTCCTGGGACGGCCCTGAGACAGGGGCCTGAGACCGAGGGCCGTATGTATCAAACCGGCTGGACCTGGCTGAAAAAACAACCCCAGTGTTGTTGTTTTTTTGACAATGCTGTCGACGGCAGTCAGCCAAGTGTTGACTGTCAATCGTCCAATCAAATGACGCCAAACCATCTGCTCATTTGCTTAAAGTGAACCAAAGTGAAGCTATTGTCCCAGCCCCTTTGAAACAGTCACAGATACTGTACGCCCACCAGACAGGTGAACACACCCATCACTACGTGAACGGGGCTTTGTTGTTGTTTGTTTTGAATCCTATATGGCCTATCAGTGGCCAGCAACATGTTGCCATGACACAGCAAAACGCTGCTTGTTTCCAGCACCGCGGACAACAAATATTTTCATCTTTTTTCGTCAACAGCGGAGGAGGGAAATAAGCCTTAACAGCCAGAACAATTTTTCTCACAACACTTTCAAGCCAGATTGCTTTTTGAGTTTGAGTAAAATGTGGTCGAAATGGTTGAATTAGATAAAGTCTTTTCTGAATGCAGTGCTTTTATTCGTTTGGAATTGTTCGTCTGGATGCAAAAGTACAAGCAAAACACCTGCGGTGGACAACAGAAAAGCAACCCAAAAAAGACAGGAATTGTTATTCTTCTGACACAAATCAGACCTGAACTTTTCGCGGGACAATGGCGCGTCAAACTGACTTCCCCAGAGTTTGAGTGTGAAACTCAAAAGTAAAACCTCACATATCATTCAACAGTGTCCGGGGAAATACAAAGCTCTTTACCAAGGGAAGCGAGGTAATGCTATTACTTATCTCTGTGAGGTGACCTATATCTGTCCACACATTAATCATTAAGTAGATATTTGGTACATGTATGTTACATGGATTTTCGACGTGTTCTGAGCCTGCTAATTGGCTGAGAATCTCAGATTAGGAATCACTGGAGGCCACGTCCTCTCTCTCTCTCTCTCTCTCTCTCTCTCTCTCTCTCTCTCTCTCTCTCTCTCTCTCTCTCTCTCTCTCTCTCTCTCTCTCTCTCTCTCTCTCTCTCTCTCTCTCTCTCTCTCTCTAGATGTTAAGGAGCAGGTTAACGACATGGAGAGGAACCTGTTTCAGAGACACACACACACACACACACACACATTAAGACCCCTCCAACCCTCTTAACATCTCGCTCTCTCTTAACATGTTCAGCAGCACGTTAACAAGACCCAGAGGGGGGCGCGTTCCGAAAACACACACACAAACGCGACGGCATCCACGACGGCGATGGCGATGGGCCGGCCGTCCATCAACACCACCCGCCCCCCCCCCCCTCACGTGTGGCCGGGCGTTCACACATTAGTGTAATTTGGGTTTTACGAGAGGTCATTCCTCTTCGTCCATCATGGGAGGAAGTGCAGCTCCGACGCGGATGAGGTGAAGACAAATCACCTTTATTGTTTCCCCTAATTTACGGGAGTCGCTGGAGGAGGGGGGGGAGGGGGGGGGGAGGGGCACGCACGGGATCCCGTCGGTGAAAAAGCACGGCGTGTAGACGCGCTCCGCAGTAATTAAAGTTGGTGGTAATTTATAGTTTTGTATCAGCAAAAAAAATAAAATAGCCCTGAAACTCCAGACTCCTACTCAGACAAACACACACGTGAGCACACAACACGACGAGCACAAGAACATGTTTACATAGTATCATGCACACACACACACACCAAACTTGCTCACACACACACACTCTCTCTCTTACACACACCAAACTCCCTCTTTCAAAAACACACACACCAAACTTGCTCACACACACACTCTCTCTCTTACACACACACACACACACACCAAACTCCCTCTTTCAAAAACACACACACCAAACTTGCTCACACACACACTCTCTCTCTTACACACACACACACACACACACACACACACACACACACACACACACACACACACACACACACACACACACACACACACACACACACACACACACACACACACACACACACACACACAGTCATTTGCGTGGCGAGGAGCCGGGGCGTGGCGAGGGTCTGGGGTTCCCTGCGGGCCGAGCGCGGCCGGCGAGGGGCTTAACGGCTTCATGCAGAGTTCACCGTGTTTATTAACTCTGCTCGGCTTAATAACACACTTCAGATTCCTACCGTCCAGCGGGACCGCCATGATGTGAATTGCTGCGGGGCAGGATTCCACCTCCTCCTCCTTCCCCCTCGCCTCGGTCTCCATGGAGACGGCAGGCGAGGCGTTCTCGAATGTGCACGTCTCTAACTCAAGATGGCAGGCCGGGTTGAAGGCTACGGTGAGTTAATGTGTGCGAGAGGAATACGAAAACAAAACATCTGCTCACGTTCTCCGCTCGGGGTGTAGAGTGATATTTATTTAAGGTAACATCTGCCCTGGTTGTGGGTTGCTTTTTTGTGTTTTTTTTTGCGTTGCGTGAGTGCACCGCGGTCGCGCTGCTGTTTCCGAATCGTCAAACCTAATTGGCTCCGCTTTTTTTTTTAACGCCCGGATCTCTTTTATCAGCTGTAAAACTTTGCACAACTGTGAGTTTGAGTCACCTCGGTATAACCCTGAGGAGAAGCAGTCAGCGGGCCTGTCAGTACGCAACACCGGCGGGCTGGCTCTCAAAAACAGGAGGCTCAGAGACAAAAACACACAGATAAAACTCCATACCGATTTGAGTGAATAAAAGTCTTTCAGTGACATAGCGTTGTTTAATCCACCTTGAGGAGGCAGTAAGAAAACAAAAGGCCACTTAAACATGGAGGAGTCCCCTTTGGCTCAGGTGGTACAAATTCCAAAGCCACGGCCAAGGCAAACTGAGACGCATGTCATTAAAGGATTTGGCCGGGTTTGCTCAAGGACCTCAGGTACACTTCCGACATTGTCAATGTCAAGTTGTTCATCAGCCATCCATTCTGTTCAACTGACTCCTGCGGCGCACGTGTGTTCCCAAATTGGGCCGTTGGGCACGAGCCAGTGACATCCATTCGGTTCCAAGCCAGTGTTAAGCAGCTCCCATCGCGGTCTTTTTGTTTTTTTTCCAGCGCAAGTAAGCACATACAAACCTCCGTGGCTAGGTAATTGTATCCAATATACGCCCGCAACCGAACAAATCCCCCTGTTTGGATTCTGTGTTTACACTCCATGATGGTCTGAGAGCCGTGCAGGGAGAATCCTGAGTGAAGAAGGTGTCTGTGTTTCAGTGCGGTGTGAAATCATTCTGAATTCTGAGTGCACAGCAACATTTGAATAAGTTGCGAGGGTAAGTGAAGGAGGGGGTGTTCTTTAACTGATCGAACGCAGCCTCAATTCAGAATCAAAATGAATTCAAAATGAAGTGCTCGGTTCCCGGGTGTGTGAATGTAAGTAGAAGCCTCTTAGTTTTGGAGTCTGTGAGCGTGCAGAGTGGCGTGTAAACACACAATCACAACTCTTTGGGTCATATTGGAGAAAACCACCTCGGCCCGGCAGCTTGTATGTGCGAACTTGTGTTTGACAAAACAAAGATACAGCTATCATATTAGTTTGAGATATAATGGATGTTAACGGCTCTCCAACTTCCCACACACTGAACGTTCACACTGAAGGGGTCGAGTTCAACAGAGTCATGATGGTGGCTGCATCACAATCTCGACAGAGACAATGCTACACAAACCGGCCAACTCCTTTAAGGAGCAGATAGAGGTGAGGGGGCATCTCGTCTCACACATCAGACTTTAGATACACACTTTAGAGCCGTTTCCTTTCACTTTTGTTTCAACCAATCGTTGCTTGCTGGAGGCTGTCGGAGGATGTGTACGCGAGTAATTGGGGAACACGAACATTGTTGTTTGCCAACACTGCAGCAGTTTTCTTTAGCAAACTTCTTGACCAAACGAGGAGACATGGTGTAGCTCCAGCAGTGGTTGGGGGGGGTGGCGTGGGTGAGAGGAGGAGCGTGGGTGAGAGGAGGAGCGTTGAGGAGGTGACACAAATCAAATCAGCTAAAAAGGGCGGGAAGGTCAGGCGGCGGGGAAGGTGAGGTGAGGGAGAACGCGGCAGGAGGAGTGAGACCGTCCGGCACCCCCCCCCCCCCCCCCCCCCCTCACGTCAGCCCAGTCCAGGAGGCAGCTCGGCATGTCACTCCCGTCACTCCCTCACTCCAATCACTCTCTCACTTCCAGCGCTCCATCTCTCACTCCCATCCCTCTCTCACTCACATTGCTCCATCACTCACTCTCACTTCCAGCGCTCCAGCTCTCACTCTCTCCACTCCCATCCCTCTCTCACTCACATTGCTCCATCTCTCACTCTC
>NW_028177484.1:0-13321 GCF_964030765.1 Micromesistius poutassou | reverse complement strand
GTGTACACCTTGCATAATCACAAACAAAGCCAATAAGGCATCTCAATTACCGCAGCCCAACGAGAGCGAACACACATTTATTGTCTCGTGGCGGCCGCCCCGAACACTTGGCCCGGAGTTATCGGACTGGACTCGGATCGTTGGACTCAGGGCTGCGCTCGTTCAGTTCAGTCCGTTTGCCGGGACTCTGCGCGCTTTATTTAGACGCCATAAAACAATGCCAATGCGAGACAAATGCGCAGACTCCAACGCCCTCTTCAGTATTTAATCTTTGTGGTTTGATGTTCATGTTTTTGACGACCCCTCAAAACCAGTTTGAGTCATCGCCCAGTGCCAGAGCTCAGAGGTGGGATGGGAATCTGCTATCTCGCTGAGTGCATAACATCATGTAGTGTGGGCGAGAGAGAGCAATGCATCATGGTCACCTCCCCTCTCTCTCTCTCTCGCGCGCTCTCTCTCGCTCTTGTTATCTTATGACAGTCATATTTCCTTATCTCTCTCGCCTACTGTACCTTTCCTTTGATTCGACTCGTTCAGATCCATGGGAAAGTAAATAATACAACATCATAAAATAACTGTCATTTCCACACCGTCTAGTCCATAAATAACCTCTTTAGATAAATAACCCTCGTAGGGAGGGCGAGAGATGAGGGAGAGAGAGGGGAGAGGGGGGGGGGGGGGGGGGGGGGGGGGGGGGGGAGAGGGGGAGAGGGGGCAGAGGGGGGAGAGGGAGGAGAGAGTCGGGAGAGGGCGAGAGAGAGGGGGGGGGGGGAGGGAGAGGGGGGAGAGAGGAGTGTGGTTCCATACAGGGTCAATAACCAAGACTAATATGCTCCAGACGGTTCCCTAGGAGCCCCGACCAAAGCGGGGGGCGGCCCTCGCCTCGTCGGGACGGTGACGATCACAAGCAGTCGGCAGAAGAACATTTTTTAACAAAACAACAAACGACAGAAAGACATCAAACTCTGTCTCCGCGGGAACGGTCTCCGCGGAGACGGCGGGGGCCCTCGGGAGCGGCCACAAGAAAGGAAACCGAGCGAAACCGGGGGCCCCACCGCCGCTAAGTGAGCAGCTACCAGATGTCGATACGTCGGTCTGAGGCGCGGCAGAGAAGCCGCAGAAGAAGAACACTTCTTCTCCGGGGCTTTGAGAGACCTTATGGCCGGGGCTGACGGGACAGGACAGTCAGCCCCGCACTGGAGGCGGGGCCCCCAGGAGCCGCGCCACGGTGGATTAATGCCCGTCGTTCAGCCGACGCGTTTACTCAAAGAGACACACAGCGGCTGCAGCCACGCGTCATTAAGGAGTTTGGCGGCGCCGGGGATCGAACCGGTTCCTTCGTCGTTCAGGGAGAGGGGAGGGGGGCCGCTAAACTATCCTGTATTATTTCCTCTCTTTGTATCTGTCTCTACTTATCTATCCTACTCACAACGGGGAGATAATTTCCCCCCAGTACCATAGGGAGGGGGGGGGGGGGTGGGGGGGGGTGGGCGACGACAGTCAAGCGGAATACATTTCGATTCCAGTCTCAGCGATTTGAGCAGCTAATCCCAGGCGCCGGTGGGGACGCAGAGGGCCGCTCCAGCGTGGACATAAAGAGATGAATGGCCGCCCCCCACAAAGAGCACCTGGCGCTATAGGTGACCCGCCGTCCATTACTGCTCGCCACCGGCTTTGTGTTATTGATGAGCAGGAGGGTAAACGCGGCGCCATACGGAGATATTGATCCATGGCGCTGTGGCGGGGATCTGAAAAACGTGTCTTATAGGAACGGAGAGAGGGAGGGAGGGAGGGAGGAGGGAGGGGGAGAAAGAATAATATATTGAACCCATGTGCAGGGAGTTCCTGTTAAAATATCCCCAATAACAGAAGTCTATTATAACGTGTGTTCTGCCTGCCGAGCTGAACCAGAAGTTTGGGCTCTCGAGTTACAAGAGATGCAGTGTCTCTGAAAACTAAATGAGATGGATGCATTGTGTGTTTTCCTGTGTTAACTCCCGATCCGATGTAAGATATCACAATAACACAATTAGACAGGAGTGAACCGCGCCGTCGTGCTTTCACTGACAACGCGTCCTTAAAGTCCGCCGGATGCGCCAATGTCAATTTATTTTTCACGCTTAGCAAAACATTATTCTGTGTCCCCATTAGCCGTCAATCCTCTCCCTCCTCTTATATGAATTCAATATAAACAGACGATCCCCATAGGATCCCGCGGGTACACCTTGGAAAATAACATCAAATATTCAACACATATTGTAAGCAGGAGAAGGGAAAGCAGAGGTTGTTTTTCTCGGCGACATAATCCTCAGAAGCATCATGTGGCTCTGTGTGAAAACAGCCAGCCCCCCTGTCTAGATAGGGATTAGCTCGTTGCATTTTCATGCTAGGGTTTTCATTTTTTCCAAGTGCTAAAGAAAAAAAAGCCTATCCTCTAGGTGAACCCTATTCTCCGCAACAGTTGAATGAAAATGGAGGAGGAAAAAAAAAAAGCCATAGAAAAATTGGAGCTGCACCTTCCTGCCTCTGGTTTGGGATTTCCTAAGGGGAGTGTAACAGCTCATTATATTGAGTAATTTATTTGGTTAGCTGCTGCCCAGAGGGACAAAGAGAAAATAGTTTTTAACATCCACAGGATTCTGCAACTGAACCATTTACACCGTGAAGCTGTCCCCGGTAGCGTGGAGGACAACACAAGCCTCTTCACTCTTTCTCCCCCTCACATTTCAGAGCGTTAAACAGGTCAGTCTGACCCATGGCGCTACAGACAACACATGAACTGTATCTGTTGTACTTTCGTCAGGGAATACGATTATGGAATCCAGTGACGTAAAGAAAGCTTATTGCTTTCATAGGAGGATGACGCAAACTGAACTGTTTTAATCTTAATGTGGTTTTAATGGGATGTTGTCCATCATTTTTTCTCATTGTCATCATTCATGTTAATTATTTTGAAAGTATGCATGATTAATTGGAAAAATATATTTCAAACATGTTTTGAACTAATTTTAATTGACAGTGAACACACTGAACACATTTTAATCCACCAATAATTGAAAAATAAAAACAACAGTTGGAGGGAGGTTGAAGGGTGCATGGAGTAGTCTGTAATCTGTTTGTAATCAGACATAGTATCTGTGAACACACACAGAACGTAATTCTCCTGTGGTGCAGCTATGAAGAAAGAGGAGAGAGGAGAGAGGAGGGGAAAGAAGCATAGCTCTAAGGTCCCGTCCACACGGGCGAAAACGATCAGTTTTCCTTTGATGCGTTTCAGGAATATCTCCGTAAAAACTGACTCGTGCGAAAACGCATCGAACTGTAGAAACGCTCTAGTAAATATTCAAGGTGACTCTGTGGCGCTGGTTCACCACAAAAAAAAGTGGAGTGCATCAAACCTGCGCTCATGAAGCCCATGCGCGCTGTATATAAACATACAGTCGAGCAGGAGTAAGCAGTTGTTAAACCTTTTAGATTGAGCAGAAATACTTTTTAATGTACAGTTAGTAATTCAATTTACCAAGGGGCTGTATTTAAAGCTACAAAAATAATACAAATCAAATAAACAAATAAAAAAATCAACGCAACTCTAACGTCCCCAGCTGGTGGTGGGGGCGATGACGTCATTGTTTGCAGTTCAGGCGTCCTCACGAGTCCTGACACGAAACCGCATAGGTCAGTTTTTATCTGAATCCAGCCTCGGAGGTGGTTTCAGAAAAGTGCGTTTTCGGGCACCAGATCCGCCGGACCCGATGGTCGGCCCAAACGCACAAGACTTGTGCGGTTTCACCAAAAAATCTGCTCCGTGTGGACGGGGCCTAAGAGAGAGAGAGAGGAGGGGAAAGGAGCATAGCTCTGAAGAGAGAGGAGAGAGGAGAGAGGAGGGTGAAGGAGCGTAGCTCTGGAGCCGAGGACTTCCTGAAGTGTGTGCTCAACCACCTCACACTCCTCACGAGGGGAGTGCACAGAGAACCGTTCCCAGTCCGTCTCCTTAAGTTCACACTGGCCCACGGATTAGTTCACCTAAGAGTTTGGCCTTAAATCTCAAAGACAAATAAATCCTAAAATCGTTTTTTTTCTTCTCCTCCTCTGGTGTGGGAGATAATTGATGTTTGGACACAAACATCAATTCCCCTCACAAAGGTTTGCAGAAGAAAGCGGATATGCCTGACCCTGAGCAGCCGAGGATTTTGTCTGTTTGTTGTTTGCGCGTTGGATTATTGGGTTATTTATTTTGGAGGTTTTTATTGTGGTATCGTTGTTGTTCAGTGACAGTAGGGGATTTAATTGTTAATAGAGCTCACACGTTGTAATTTCCTTGCGAACAGCTGGATTTGTTTACAGACTCACTTTGATCAGCGTGCCTGAAATACGCTGAGGAATGTCTGCGGCGCCCGTGGTGGTGCCGCGCGGCGCGCTAACGCTAACCCCGGAGTGGAACATAGCTACGCTCTAAACCAGACGCTAGTTCTTCAACCAATTGCTTCGATAACAATGATAACAATGATCCCTCTCATTTTGTTGAGAAATGTAAAAATCTTTCGGTGAGACATTCATTCACTCACACGCCATTTCCTTTTGAGTTCAAGTTAGCTTCAGAAGCCTGCGACAGCAATACAACACAATTGGGTTCAACAAATAATTTGTTTATCGGCACTAAGATTGAAGATTGAATTCATAAAAGTGGATATTTTTTCCATGAAGTCAATGTTTGAATAATTGTCGACTTTGATAAGAACTGAAGAACCAGAACTGCCATTTTATCTGCAATAACAAATTATTTTATAAAAATTTTAAATATCAATCAGATAAATTCTCGAACCGTCGTAGGGGTTAACCCGTCTATTAACCCGTCTGTTAAATACAAGAACTTCAGTTGGCGTTCCCTGGTCGTATTATGTTGCAGCTGATTTCAGGCTGCAAGGTGAACCCAACTTGAACCAACTGATACAAAATTCACTTTTAACCATCAGAGTTAGCCCTTAGGCAGTGCAACAATACAACAATAATTAATTCCCCGACAATAGTCTTGTATTAAATACTATTGATATAGCTGAGCTTGGCTATAGTATTTAACAGGAAATCTGCAGTGCCACAGACAGAATACGTAATTTGAGTGCAACTGACAATGAAACCCAATGAAAAGGCAGATGGAATCAGTCCAGTCACAACATGAATATCAAGCAAAACTGGAGCTAGTATTATGCACTCATTGTGCTATTAGGTCAGTTGCTAGCTATAACCCTAGTTACATTTACTAGCAATTAGCCTAATAGCTAAAACTCAATTTCAAGTGATAAGCCTAATCTAGCTATTAGCTCATTTTCTGTCTATTAACATGGTTAATTAATCGCTTTATTACAAGCTATAAGCTTTATTACAAGCTAAACGCAAACTGTCAGGAGTCTGTAAACTATACACGGTAACTGCATAATCCGAAGGCCAGAAAAAAAGATAAAACTGTTTTTAACACAAAATCTGTCTTAGCCTCCATTAAATCTTAAAACACAGACGTGTTAAACCGAGTGTTAAACAGAGAGCAGAGCTATTTAAGGAACCAAATACAATTTCAGTGTTTTCTAAAAGGCCTGAAGTGATCAAGATCTATTTTCTATACCCTACTAGAACATATTTCCATTCAAAGAAATCCACGAAGTATAAAATCTAAACCTTGGTTCCCCAAAAGATGTGGAATGGCTTCCCCATGTCTCTGGCGGGCATCAGGAAACACTTTATCTGTGTGTGATACAGCAGTACACAGAGTTCATATACCGGCCGCCACACATGTACGCATTAAGCACCTTTATGTGCCGTGTAGGGTAACCCAACCCGCCCAGAGGCCCCGGGAGATGGCCCCGCACCAGGCGGTGTGAAACCCAAGAGAGACTGTAGTCTTCAGCCTTTAGTGGACGACCAAAGGAGTTAACGCTGTTTGAACCGGTGGGCCCAGCCGGCCCAGACGTGGCCATTAAATCACGCCAAGCGCACACACACACACAGGGCGCATGTCACGGGGATGTTCCGCACACACACACACACACACACACACGCTTTCTCCATGCGTGCGCACAGATGTGATGTAGGTCAACGGCAAACAACAGCAGTTCAACGCGTCCTCCTCTTCCCTGTGTCGGCGGTAGAGAGAACAAGGCCCGGCTGGCGGTCGCATGCGAGTCCTGGCTCACGGGACCACGCCCCTCTCTGCTTCATGCACTGAGTCCTGGCTCACGGGACCGCGCCCTTTTCTGCTTCATGTTCCCAGGCCGCACCAGGCAGATGCGTAATCCGTCAATCTCCACTACTTTACTTTAGCAGATAAAGCGCAGAGAAGACTGACTGTATGTACATCGGGTACATGGGAGGAACACATAAATAAAAGCACAGGAGGGCTTTTGGGGTTTATGGAGGGGTTTATGGAGAAACAAGGCCATGGTCTCGGCCCTGGTTAGGGAGGGCAGAGACAGCCTGTAGGGCTGTCCACAGCGGAACCGTGTTCTGTCCCTGGAGAAGATAATTACCGTTCAGCGGTTCGTCGTTTAGCTGGTTTATCCACAAACGACGTACAGGGGATTTGTAGACACATGTCATTAAGGAGCAAGTAGATGGTTAGAAATCTGGCCCAAGGATGTGGCTACTACATGTAGACGGTGGAACGGGGGATCAGACCCAGCACCAACGCCCCGACCACTAGACTGTTCCAGCCCCAGAAGCTAATGCAACACGGATCCACCGCATTCCTCCTCATAGCAACACCAACAAGATGAGGACCGCCATCGCTGACACGGGGCGGGGGTTAAAGGTGAAGAATTAAAGCGCATCTCTCAATGTCTCTCCCCTCTCTCAATGTCTCCCCCTCTCTCTCAATATCTCCCCCCCTCTCTCAATATCTCCCCCTCTCTCTCAATGTCTCCCCCCTCTCTCAATGTCTCCCCCCTCTCTCTCAATATCTCCCCGTCTCTCTCAATGTCTCCCCCCTCTCTCTCAATGTCTCCCCTCTCTCTCTCAATGTCTCCCCCTCTCTCTCAATGTCTCCCCTCTCTCTCTCAATGTCTCCCCTCTCTCTCTCAATGTCTCCCCTCTCTCTCTCAATGTCTCCCCTCTCTCTCTCTCTCAATGTCTCCCCTCTCTCTCTCTCAATGTCTCCCCTCTCTCTCTCTCTCAATGTCTCCCCCCTCTCTCTCAATGTCTCCCCCCTCTCTCTCAATGTCTCCCTCTCTCTCTCAATGTCTCCCCCCATCTCTCAATGTCTCCCCCCTCTCTCTCAATGTCTCCCCCCTCTCTCAATATCTCCCCCCCCTCTCTCAATATCTCCCCCTCTCTCTCAATGTCTCCCCCCTCTCTCTCAATGTCTCCCCCCTCTCTCTCAATGTCTCCCCCTCTCTCTCTCAATGTCTCCCCTTTCTCTCTCAATCTCTCCCCCCTCTCTCAATGTCTCCCCTCAGAGGTGTCACATGAAAGAACCACAGATCTTCTTTCTGCAGCCTCCAGCTGATAAAAGACCAGCCGCCATTAGCCTTGATGTGGAGACGACGCCCCGGCCAGTGAGGTAAGGGAGAGCAGCGACTCTGAGCCTCAGCACTGCGGTCAGGATAAGGATTCCATAGATGGTGTGAGATACGAGAGAGAGAGAGAGGGAGAGAGGGAGAGGGAGAGAGAGAGAGAGAGAGAGAGAGAGAGAGAGAGAGAGAGAGAGAGAGAGAGAGAGAGAGAGATGGAGGGGCGATGGAACAGACTGGGAAACGGACCCAAAGGAGGTGAGGCCGTATGGGTTAGAACCCCAACACGCGCCGGCACATATGGAAAAGGTTTGGCTGCCTAACAGGCCGTGGTCTCCGCACCGCGGGCCCCTCGCGGCCGTGCTCGGCCTCTCGTTATCGCGCTCACGTGTGACAGATGCACGGGGAACACCGCAGCGATGATGAGGGCAAGAGCGGTGGTGGTGATGTGGACCATGATGAGCATTGAACAGAAGGCCCAGCGCCGGAGTATATTTAGACTACAAAGGGGAGCGCGAGACGGACTGTCTGCCTGTTTCTGATGTACGCACGTGCAACTACAAGGACGGATAAAAAGAGACATACTTTATTCCATCCCAGACAACTTGTCTTGTCAGTGTCTCTTATAACTCATCTTATTCCCATATCTTTGCCATCCACTTCTCTTACATTGGTTTAAAAGTATATTTTATTCTTCACGCATTGCCTTCTACTGTTCCCAACCACAAAAAGGATCTAAAAAGCGCAAAAAATAATTGAAGCGAGGATTCCAAAGTAAAAGCGCGTGTCCATGCTGTAACCCCATCAGGGTGGGTTTAAGAGTGCGGCGGTCCCGGGGGGAGCTCCTGGACATCCCTCCAGGTCCCGCCGCTGTGCCCGCGCTGTGGTTTCACCGCCGCTCCACAGACTGGGAGCCGTCAGAGCATCGGCTCGCAGTTAAAACATCAATGAGAGGAAAATATTAGCTATGCGTGCGACGCTGCTCAGACATCGGGAACATGGCCTCACATCTGCTGCCCCCGCTAAGTGAGGAGCCGGTGGGACAGCGACGGTGGAGAACATCCATCTGGGACAAGAAAACATGGCTGTCACCATGTCGTCAGATCTGTACACATGTTCTGTCTGTCAGCCATCTCCTCTCTGCCACTAAATGTCTCTCTCAATGTCTCCCCCTCTCTCTCAATGTCTCCCCCCCTCTCTCTCAATGTCTCCCCCTCTCTCTCAATGTCTCCTCCCCTCTCTCTCAATGTCTCCCCCTCTCTCTCAATGTCTCCTCCCCTCTCTCTCAATGTCTCCCCCTCTCTCTCAATGTCTCCTCCCCTCTCTCTCAATGTCTCCCCCTCTCTCTCAATGTCTCCCCCCCTCTCTCTCAATGTCTCCCCCCCTCTCTCTCAATGTCTCCCCCTCTCTCTCAATGTTTCCCCCTCTATCAATATCTCCCTCTCTCTCTCCATGTCTCCCCCCCTCTCTCTCAATGTCTCCCCCTCTCTCTCAATGTCTCCCCCCTCCCTCTTTCACTTCCTTCCTTTTCTCTCCCTTTGTCCCCCCCCCTCCTCCCCCTCCTCTCCCTCCTCCCCCTCATCTTCCTCCTCTTCCTCACTTGCCCTTCACGTCTTTGTTTACACATGCAGCACAGCGGGAGGGGGAGGTTGCCTTCTTGTTTGTGTCGTCCCCCGCTCCCCTCCTCCCCCACCCCTCCCCCCTCCGACCGGGATGCTAGGCTGCTAGCGCCGGCAGTCAATTAGAGCTGCCATTAAAGAGCAAGGCACCCTGGGAAATAAAGGGAGTGTGTCTGTGCTACACTGATTCCTCCCCTTAAAGCCTCTCCAGATAAAGAAGATGAGCAATTATTGGGATTCTGACAGGGGGAGGGGGGGGGAGATAGAGGGAAGGGGGGGGGGGGGGGGATTTCTTGGCTCATAGATCCCCCGTTACACCACTCCCTGTCCTCCTCCATGCCACTCAATCTCCTCCATACCTCTCCTCCTCCTCCAGCCCTCTCCTCCTCCCTCTCCTCATCCTCCTCCATACCTCTCCTCCTCCTCCTCCCTCTCCTCCTCCTCCTCCTCTCTCTTCATCTCTCTTCTCCAACCCTCTCCTCATCCCTGCCTCTCCACCTCTCCCTCCCCTCCCTTCCTCCCTCTCCTACTCTTCCTCCCCCTCCCTCCTCCTCCTACCTTTCCTCCTCCTCCTCCTCCTCCCTCCCTCTCCTCCGTCATCTCTCACCTCCTCCTCCATACCTCTCTTCCTCCTCTTTCATTTCCGTCCTCCTCCCTCCTCCTCCTCCTCCCTCCCTCTCTCTCCCTCTCCATCCCCTCTCATCAGCCTTCTCTCATCCAATCACGTCTGTCCTGGCCGCGGCGCCCACTGTAGCGCTCTCCCCTCCCCGAGCTGCCCCCCCCCCCCCTCCCCCCTGCCGCCGCTGCGTTCGGCCCAGGAGTCACCGCCGCCGTCCCTCCCTAATCTACTCCCGCCCCTGGACGCGCCCCCCCACCTCCCTGACGGCGTCTCATCACGCCCCCACACTGAGGAGGATCACGCCGCAGCCGGGGAGCGGCTGTCATCATGTGACCCTCCGCCGCGCTTTAAGGGCTGCTTGTGTGAGCAGAGGTGTGACTGAGAACTTCATTCATTATACATTGTGATAGTGGTGGGTGGTGTGTCAGTGTGTGTGTGTGTGTGTGTGTGTGTCTGTGTGTGTGTGTGTGTGTGTGTGTGTGTGTGTGTGTGTGTGTGTGTGTGTGTGTGTGTGTGTGTCTGTGTGTGTGTGTGTGAGTGGGTAGGTGAATAAATGGTGTCTTCCCTTGATAGTGTGGAGAAACTTAATACATTACTTTATACAAATGATAATAGATTTGATTCAATTGGATTAAACTTTCCACCAAGAATAATAATAATAATAGCCTTCAAAAGGCTATTATCGATGAACCGATTTGTTCTATCCTCCCACATATGGTTACACACAAATACTGCTACTACTCTATTAACCATATAACGAACACTAACTCAAACATCATGACTATATCAACTGTTATTAAATCAAACCGGTAATACTGACGGTGATGTCTTATTACTGTGTGTGTGTGTGTGTGTGTGTGTGTGTGTGTGTGCGCATGTGTGCATGCGTTATGTATGTATGTATGTGTGTGTGTGTGTGTGTGTGTGAATATGTGTGTGCATTATGTATGTATGTGTGTGTGCGTTATGTGTGTGTGTGTGTGTGTCACCCTTCCCCAGGATTCCTCCTCTCAGGTAACGAGATAATTAGCCTCTGTCAGCATTCTTGTGTCTGACTGGTACTTCACCGCGCCGCACGCCAGCGGGGTTGGAGCGCGTGCGACCGCTTGGACGTTCCCCCGACCCCACCCCACCCCACCCCCCCTTGCGCACCAGTGTGCTCGGCTCTGCATTGTAATTGAACTTCCCAAAAACTACTGGTGGCTGTGGGAGAGGCGGCTACACGGGGGCTAACGGGGGGCTGGTTGTTGTACGGAGCTAGCATCTCCTTTTCCCGCCTAAATACGGCTGTAAAACGGAACAACTGTCAAGTGTTATGGCGTTACCAGGGCTCCCTTGTAAAAAGGACTTCACCTGGTTAAATAAAGGACAAATGAAAAATAATAGAAGTTATCATGTTGTTTTTCCGCATAAATACAAGTACACAGCATTAGGTTGGTTTTTCCCGCTGAAATCCACAACCACACACACACACACACACACACACACACACAGGCATTGTGAGTTGGCTTGCCTGTCCTTGAGTAGAACATGGCTCTCATTGTGTGGTGGAGTTTTTTATTTTGACATGAACAGCGAAGGGTTGACCAGGACTTCATGTGTGTGTGTGTGTGTGTGTGTGTGTGTGTGTGTGTGTGTGGTTCTATATCCACTGCCTCCTTAAGGTTCTCCTTAAGGGGATCAGATATACCCCCCCCCCACCCGCCGTTTCGCTCAATTCAACTAATTCTTCTCGTGAAGTGAAATCTAATCTTGGCCCGCAGTAAGATGATCATGGAGACAAAACACAAAAGCTCAGACACTGTCATTTGAATTTCAAAACCGCTTCCAACGTCAATATTTTGACAGATTCCATGTCGGGGTAATTATTTATCGGGAGCTGCGCCAAGGATTTAATTGTTACATTCATAATTACACGTTTCAGGTTTTTTTTTTTTTTTGTGCAGTGCGGCATTTTGTGCTATTAATATTACAGCGCTGTCTTTTCATGCGGGGCGCTCTGTGTGCGCGCTGGGGTCTGAACATCTGTGGTCTCTGCCGATGAAAGACCATCTCCAGCAGATCCCTTTGCGGGCATCGCCCTCCCCTCGAATCAATTCATTACCCGGTAATGTCGGCGGGGAACGGCACATCTTCTACCCATCAATTCATTAGCCCACTTCTGGCGGCGAGAAGCCACGGCCCGACTGCTCCTCCCTCACAGAGATATCAGCTTACGCCCTGAGGACGATGAACACCGACCGACCGGCACGTCTCCATCACAAGAAGATGTATTTAAGAAACGAAAGCGCCCCTTAACAATAGGGGATATATAACCCATTTGCAAACATTAATGGTTGGGTTTTTTCGTTTTTCGCTGGTGCACACACTTTCGGCTGTTGTTTGCATTGGGCCTCATAACTATTGTATAAAGCCATGAATTCAATCATCTCCTCTCCTGCCGTCCCCAGCATGCTGCTGCACAGTCCTCCACTCTCAGATAATGCGTTCTCCTCATAAACATTTAATGGTCCTCCGCGCTCAGCCTTCCCGAGCCAAGACGCTGTCACACAGAGCAACTGTCAACCAAGGAACGGGCTATTTACACATACAGGATGTGTGTACAAGTGTCGGTCTCTGCACACACGCACACACACACACACACACACACACACACAAACACAATGTTTCCGAGCATGTGTTTGTGTTTGTGTTTGTGTTTTATTTTGCGTGTGTGTTTTAGAGAGGAAGCGAGACAGCCAGAGAGCGAGAAAGGGAGAGAACGAGAGGAAGGGAGATGGAGAGAGAGAGAGAGAGAGAATGAGCTGTGTATGTGTGTGTGTGTGTGTGTGTGTGTGTGTGTGTGTGTGTGTGTTTGTGTGGGCAAGTGTCCATGGAAGTGCGAGTGTGTGTGTGTGTGTGTGTGTAGGATTGTGTGTGTGTGTGTGTGTGTGTATGAGAGAGATAATCAGTGTTTGTAGGTGCGTGCGTGTGCGTGCGTGCGTGTGTGCGTGCGTGCGTGCGTGCGTGCGTGTGTGTGTGTGTGTGCACACTGGCTTTTGTGCTTGTCCCTTGTATCACTTAACATCAGCCTTGATGTAAAGACGCTGTGTCTGTCTTTACAACAAAAGTAAAATAACTAACGTGATGAAAGCTAGGGCCAGTAAAACCATTTGACTTTCTTCTTCCTCTGCGGGACCTTGAACCCCGGTGACCATTAAGAGACCAGTCAGACGGCGGTGGACGGGGACAGTGAGGGACAATACAAATGAAACAATACAAATACAAATGAATATGACCAATCACAGCGGCTCGAATCCCCAACACGCAGCGGGGATAAAAAGACCCCGAGCATAAACCAAAACAAAAAGTACAAAAAAAGAACACAACAATCGACACAAAGATTTGTGTGATTGTGCTGATGCGTGACACGCCCGTTATTGGCTGGCCTCCATCAGGGAGGGGATCCGAGGGGGAGGAGGGAGGGAGGAGGGGAGGAGGGAGAGGGGGGGGAGGAGGGGGAGGAGGAGGGAGGAGGGTGTGGGCTGTAGCAGGGCGTTCTTGGCGCTGGCAGTGGTGCTCCTCATTAGTAGTCATTGAACAGCCTC
>NW_028177485.1:0-14049 GCF_964030765.1 Micromesistius poutassou | reverse complement strand
AAACTTCCCTAACCCAGGGGTAGAGAACCAGACACACACAGGGTAGAGAACCTCCCCCACACACACATGCATGGGGTAGAGAACCAGACACACACAGGGTAGAGAACCAGACACACACACACACACACACACACACACACAGGGTAGAGAACCCCCCCCCCCCCCCCCCCCACACACACACACACACACACACACACACACACACACACAGGGGTAGAGAACCCCCCACACACACAGGGGTAGAGGACATTATAACCCTGGAGAAACACACTTAGGGGGCTTTGGGTTTGGGGGTACAACGTGGGCCTGAATCCCTGACTACCTGCAGGGCGTTCTGCAGAATCCCCTCCCCCAGATCCTGGAAGACGCTGGCCTTGGAGAGAGAGGAGACGCAGGTCAAAGGTCAGGACACTGAATCCTGTTAGGAGGCTGCTTCTTGTTTCCATCATCTTTATTTATAATCCAGGACGCTTCTATCCACTCACCTGGCCTGTATATCGCTTTGATCAACTGACCTGGCCTGCATCGTGTGTCTTATCCACTCACCTGTCCGGCGTAGCGCCCCCCCCTCCTCCTCCTCCTCCTCCTCCTCCTCACCAGTCCAGCGTAGCGCCCCCCCCCCCCCCCCCCCCTCCTCCCCCCCCTCCCCCTCACCCTCACCTGGCCGGCGTAGCGCCCCCCCCTCCTCCTCAGGCTGCAGCAGGCCACTGCGGTCGCGGGTGAAGCCGCTGTGGGACCAGTAGGCGTAGTCGGCGCTGAAGGAGCGGCACGCGGCCGCGCTGCGCGGGTCCTGGATGGTGATGACGTTGGTCGCCATGGAGATGATGCAGCGGCTGCCCGCGTCCCTCTCTCTCTGGGCGAGGGACAGAGTGAGGTAGAGGAGAGGGTCAACGACCAATCAGAAGGAGGGAGGAGAGAGAGTCCCTGATTGGACCAGAGCCTAATGAAGGATTTGTTTGAACGTCCCTATGGTGGAACAGAGTTTGGTTAGACGGCCATCCAGTGTCCAGGCCTCACCTCATCCTGTAATGAGCTTCAGAACAAGATGAGACGGTTTGAGTTTGTCTCTGCTAGAATAGAAGTAGCAGTCAGAGCTTTGGCCGTGACTGATGAAGGTCAAAGGAACCGCCTTACCTCGGAGATCATGCTTTTTCTTTTTCTGCCTGAAGCAATGATTTTATGTGCGGAATAACGTTTCATACGTGGGGTTATGTTGTTCACTTCATGTTTGATTGTATTTAATTGTATGCTGCTGTTGTTAGGGGTTATTTATGAGGGTTAACCTCATTAATACAATTGCAATAGAAAGTTCCAGTTGTACATGCTGGGGGAGGAGAGTGATGAGGACCTGAGGTGACACGCTAGGAGTCCATCATTCAGGCCATATGCCCATATCAGGACTAAACACGCATTAAAAAGACCCACAAATAACCATATCAAAATCACCAACACAGAATCACCAATAACAGCCTGATAGAGAACATTTAAATAAAGAACTGCATTCCTGCTACAACAAGCCCCTGAGGTACTGACCTTGTTGAAGGGCCGCACGCGGACGGCCACCTTGACGCAGTCTTTACATTGCATGTCTGCCGCCTTGGCCCTCATGCTGCTCAGCTCTGCAGGTGGACTGTGATCCGATCTTCACCAGGGAGACGGCCTTTCACTGACTAATGGAGTCAGGTTACTGAGGTGGAGGAGGGGGGGGCTGCGTGTGAACACTGGGGAGACACACCCCCCCGGCGGGCTGGGGATGAGTGAAAGTGTAGAATGTGGAGCTTGATTTAACAGTACATTACCTTAACATGATTACATAGGTGCAAGTTTACAACGGTGTAAACGTATCCCATGTTTGTGCATCAAGCTTGAGGGCAAATTCTGATACTCCATAAGCCCCATTTTGGAGTTTAGTGAATGAGAAAAATGTAACTTGTGAACACAGGCTACGACCTGGAGAACACATGCAACTGCAGTCGAGGAAAACTGAAACTGAATATGAGGTCTCACTTTCTCCTGATTGTCCGCCGTTATGAATTATGCAAGGGACACAAGATGAATGGCAGTGTGTGCAACACACAAAATAAGACAGACAATAAAGTGACACAGACGCACACAGAACTTCAAGCATTACCATTTTTATCAAAGATCAGTCGTCAGGAAAATAAGTCATTCTACATACATTCATCGGAAAATAGCCTATATGTTTCTGTGGCCCAGGAATTTATTACAAAGAAACCAACACATCCCAAACAAGCCTATTAACACGCCAATTACTGTGCAAGTCTGTTTTCATACAACACGTGACAGTAAAACAGTCCCAATCCGATCTATGATTCACAGAGCATTAAAACTGTAAACTTTTATTAAGACTGACAGGCAGGTCGATTAGATGCACTTAAAAACACTTCAAAAGATCAGAATAAACAAGTCCTTATGGATTTATTTAATATTTACTTTTATTAGACCTTAATTCTATTAACACAATTGTGTGAAAGCGGTTTTCACTGCTTCTCTGAAAAAAGAGAAAGAAACCGGGCGTCGAGCACACGTTAAAAGAAACGGAACGCTGGGAGGGTGAAGGTCACAGAGGTCTGCTAAAAGAATGAGTTGGGGTCGCTTATTATGCAGCCACACAGCGACTGAAGACGTGCACCAGAGCTTCTGGAACTAAGTGAGGATGGGGAAAGATGCACAACGAAACCAAAACGTTTTCCAGGAGAAATAATACCTTAAAAACACGGTTCTGCTCTCCCTCCTCTCCACCGCCCCGACTGAAGAGCAGACAGGAAGTGAGCGTAGGAGCAGACAGGAAGGGGGGGGGGGGGGGCGCGTGCAGCGATGGACCCAGAGAGAGAGAGAGATGGTGTCTACAGACGGTGGTTTGAGGTTCAGAGTCCTTCATCACCCTCAGAGTTTTTTCCTGCGGGTGACTGGTTTGGTGAAGACCGTCTCCATGATGCGTTTGCGCCGCTGGTTCCCGGCCATGCCGGCGCTGGCGGCCTCTCCCTCCCCGGTCCGCCTCTGGGCGCGGGGCGGGGCGGCGGCCGGGCTGGGCAGGGGGGAGATCAGCTCCACGTTGGCTGGGGGCGCCGCCTGAGACCTGCACGGCCGGACGGAGGGATCAGTCAACACGCCAAACCACATCTGTATCACTGATTTACTCGAGCGGTGTTTAGTGGTTCATTAATGTACCTTAATTGTAAATGTACCCCTAAGTGTTACCAATAAAGTTTAGGAGAATTTCCACCACACTACAAGTTCAATGTTAGACACTTTCAATAATACAGTGAACACACCAAACCAAATCTGTACCATTTGATTCACTCGAGGGCTGGTTTTAAAATCGGTCCACCACCAGGCTTTGAAACCATCCGGTTTGACCACCCCCACATGTACTGACATCATCATGTGCACAGTACCCACAAACCTTCACTTCCTATAAAGGATGTATCTTCAACCAGAACAGTACTGGCTCTCTATCGTGGATCCATTTGGGATTGTTTGTTAAACCTTTTGCTAAATGCACCGTGTGGGTCCATTTATAAAGTAGATAAACCAACAACTTAAACCTTTGAAACCCTCAGCACTGACTCTTACTTGGCTGATGATTTGATCGCCGTTCTGGATTTGGTAACGCTTTCCATGGTTACTGCTTCATCTTTATTCTGGAGAGGGAAAAGAAAAAATATCTTTTAAACTATGGGTGTGTTCGCAGCCAGCCTGACTCTGGTTCAGCCTCCACACACACGAGTCTAGAACGAACAGAACGGGAACAGACAGACAGGCTCGGAGTAACGCTCAGTCGGCCAATCAGCGGACCCCAGCCAGAGATGATTAGGACACCGGCCATCACACCAGTACAACGGTTTGATTAATGTTGGTGTTTATTTATAGCCCCATGTCTGGCTGAGTGAGGCTGTGATTTGTCACATGGGACCAAAGGTCTGCGTTACGGGACATGAGGACCGGACCCAAGAGGGTCCGTGTTCAGCCTGTAACAGGGGCCTTGATCTATGACCGTTAGGGGCAGTGATATATGATATCTATAGTACAGGGGTTAATGTGTGATGCTGACCTGGGCAGGGTCCACGGGAGCAGCACGGCGTTGGCGTCTCTTCACAGGAAGGACCCCCTCACTCAGAACGGGAGACCCGCCTCTGTTGTCTGAACGCAGACCAGAGGGTTAGAGCAGAACATAGGAACATCAGAGCCCATCACAACATGACCAGAGGGTTAGAGCAGAACATAGGAACATCAGAGCCCATCACAACATGACCAGAGGGTTAGAGCAGAACATAGGAACATCAGAGAACATCAGAGCCCATCACAACACTAGAAGACCCTTTTTGGTTGATTGATTTGAACCCGTTTTTAAAGCCCACCTTCTGCCGTTTATATTGATTCAATTTGATTTGTTTCATCAAGTTTTATTTGACTCATTCTTCTTGCCCTCTGGGGGCTAGGATCAGGGGGGGGTCATAAATATATGGCCTGTTAGCTCCTTTGAGGCTGTACCTGTGATTAAGGGCTAGACAAATAAGATTGAAATGAACACCAGGTGCCACGGCTCATGTGGCAACAGGAAGAGTAGTCAACTGTATGTATGTATGAATGAATGAATGAATGAATGAATGGGTGGACGAGGCATCTTACTTCTGGTTCTCCTGCGTGAGGGCGAGTAGATGAATGAGTGTTTGGTGGCGTCGTTCTCCGGGTGGGGGTCCGGAGCAGCAGGGGGGGAGGGGTCGCGCTCCACAGACGCCTTGGTTCTCCTCCTGCTGGCGCTCGCCCTCTTCTTGCCCGCAGCACCTCCTGCTGAGACGGGAGGAGGAGGAGAGTCAACCATGGGTCACAGGAACACCTCTGCCTCCGTATCCCTCTCTCCAGGAGACTGGTGGTGAGGATGTGCTTAACATACAATTAATTAAGGAATGGATAGAGATGTATTTTAACATTGAAATCATTTGTACTGACTGACGGCTACACTTCAAACATTTAACATTGTTCATCACGTCGCCACAGATTGAACTTCATACACAAGAATCTGCTTTGCAGCTTTCTAATTAATTAATTAATTAATGGTCTGCTGCTGACCGTGACCTGAGGACCGACACCCACGCGCCGCCATCATTAACATCAGATATGAGTCATGACGAGCTGTGGCTCCACCCACCTTCCTTCTCCTCCTCGTCCTTCAGCCTCTTGATGAGGGCGTCGGCCACGGGCGTCTGGGAGTCCACCTCCAGGGGGGGGTCCAGGAAGGGCAGGTCCTCCTCCGACTGCTCCCACAGCCGGCTCCGCGTCAGCCTGTGGGAGCCGGGGCTGGGCGGGGCCTCACCGGCCGGGGCGTCGGCCTCCAGGGATTTGGCAGCGGAGCTCCGCCCCCTCACTCTGGCCGGCTTCAGCTGAGTCAGCTTGACCTGGGGTTAGACAGTCCATCAGTCGACCAACACCACAGATCTCACAGACCTACAAAACAACTGGGAAGTTTTCTTTCGCATGCTTACCTGAGGGTGGACGCTGAGGCTGGCCCGGCTGGACGCCCGAGTCCCTCTGGACGGGCTGGAGGAGGCGGCCTTCTTCTTGACCTCCTCCTCCTCCTCCTCCTCCTCCTCCTCCTCCTCCTCCTCCAGCAGGGCCGGCTGGGCTTCAGAGTACCGGATCCTGGAGATCCGGGTGAAGCCGGTGACCCCCTGCTCCTCCGCCAGTGGCTGCTCCTCCTCCTCCCCCGCGCCGCCCGTCCGTCTGCTGGCTCGCCTCGGGGTGGCGCTCTGCCTGGTCTGCCGTTTGGCCGGCGTGGGGGCCTTGGCGGGGCCCTCGTCCTCGTGGTGAACGTTGTTCACGCCGTCCTCTGGCTCCTCCTCCACCTCCTGCAGGGCGCTGCCGCGGGTCTTGCGGCCGGCCCTCGATGGACTGGCCTTCTGGGGCGTGCGTCGTTTGGCCGGGGTGGCCCTGGGGGCGACGGGGTCGTTGTTCACGGGCTCCTCTCTGTGCATCACCTCCTCCTGCTCCTCCTCCTCCTCCTCCTCGATGGGAGGTCTCTGGGTCTTCCGGGCGCTGCGTCGGGGCGTGTTCGCTGGATGCTGGGACGTCAGGCTTTGTCTTCTGACTCTGGTACCTCGGCGAAGTGAGGTCTCCCCAGCATCCTCCTCCTCCTCCTCCTCCTCCTCCTGCTGGGTGGAGACCGCCTTTCGCCCCCTGGCTGCCCTGCGTGTGGGCGTGGCGGGGGCTTTCATCACCTTCCGCGAGGGGCTGGCGCGTTCCTCAGAGGGAGGCTGTGGCTCAGCCGGCTCTTCTGTGCTGAAGACCTGCCTGACGTGGCCGTCCTTGTCCCCTTGGTTCTCCGACGCCCTCTTCCGGGTTCTCCTCCTGCTCTCCTCCTGCAGCATGTGGAACTCCTCAGCTCTCTCCACCGTGTTCTCCACTGGTTTGATCTGCTCTTGCTCTTCCTCAAGCATAGCCACAGTCTCCGTGCTTTGGGATATCTGAACCTCTTCGAGACCATCTGTCTGGTCAGGCAGATCTTCCTCAGGGATTGTCTCTTTGAGATCTTTGAGCACTCCGTCGGAGGCCAACGTTTCCTCAAAAGGTGCCTGTGTGGACTCTTCCATCATTGCCTCCAGCACAGTGAACCTGCTGGCCGCTACCTTTTGATTTGGAGCTGCCAGTGAGACGGCGTCAGACTCCGGCTCCTCCTCGTTACTAAGCTCTGTATTGAACAGTTCACTCTCTTCTTCTGCACCCTCTTCAAATACATCGGTTGACGCCATGTATTGAGATGAGAAGGAAGCAGACAAGTCGGGCTGAGGACTCTGTTCCTCCGGCTCCATCAGCCCATCCATCTCTAGTGAATCCAGGATGTCTACATCGGCCACCGAGTCTTCAGCCTCCAACCCTAGGTCTGCTGCCTCCACCACTGGATCTGCTGCCTCCACCAATGGGGCTTCAGCCTCCTCCTCCACTGGATCTTCAGCCTCCACTACTGGATCTGCTGCCTCCACCACCACTGGATCTTCAGCCTCCACCACCACAGGATCTGCAGCCCCCTCCACCACTGGCTCTACAGCCTCCACCACTGGATCCTCAGTCTCCACCACTGGCTCCTCCAATGGATATTCAGCCTCCTCCTCCACTGGATCTTCAGCCTCCTCCACTGGATCTTCAGCCTCCTCCACTGGATCCTCAGCCTCCACCACTGGATCCTTAGCCTCCTCCACTGGATCCGCAGCCTCCTCCACTGGATCCTCAGCCTCCTCCACTGGATCCGCAGCCTCCTCCACTGGATCCGCAGCCTCCTCCACTGGATCTTCAGCCTCCACCACTGGATCTGCTGCCTCCACCACTGGATCTTTAACCTCTACCGATGGGGCTTCAGCCTCCACCACTGGGACTGCTGCCTCCACCACTGGATCTTCAGCCTCCTCCACCACTGGATCCTCAGCCTCCACCACCACTGGATCCTCAGCCTCCACCACCACTGGATCCTCAGCCTCCACCACTGGATCTTCAGCCTCCTCCACTGGATCCTCAGCCTCCTCCACTGGATCCTCTGCCTCTACCACTGGATCCTCAGCCTCCTCCACTGGATCCTCTGCCTCCTCCACTGGATCCTCAGCCTCCTCCACTGGATCCTCTGCCTCTACCACTGGATCCTCAGCCTCCTCCACTGGATCCTCTGCCTCTACCACTGGATCCTCAGCCTCCTCCACTGGATCCTCTGCCTCTACCACTGGATCCTCTGCCTCTACCACTGGATCTTCATCCATTAGAAGATGGAGTGGAGCTTCTGCGGGGGAATCCTGAGACTCCTTCATGTCTTGGAGAAGGTCTTCGGGTGGGGCAATGAGTTGATCTGTGATCCCTTGCACTGCGAGCTCCAGAGCGTTTTGGTGGTTCTCCAGGGGCAGCGTGTCTGCGTCAGAGTCCACGTCCTCCATCTCCAGCATGAGGGAGAAGCCGCTGTGAGCTCCAGAGGTGGGGCTGTCCGCCTCGCTCTCCTTCCCCAGCACGGTGAGGCCGATCTGGGCCCCGTCCACCAGGCTGTGCTCGTGTCCCTCCACCAGCTCCAGGGGCACCAGCAGCGTGGTGGAGGGTTTGAGCTCTGTGAAGGTCCCAGCGTCCACCTCATCGCCTCCATCGAGACCCCCGAGCCTCACCATCACCACCTCTCCATCGCCCACCATCTATCACAAGAGAGGACAAGAAGTACACACTCATCATTAGCTTACCGTAGACAGGGGGACTGCTGGTGCATTCTAAATAAACAGGAATGTGTTACATGGAATTGGAAGTTTAGGCCACATAGAAGCAAAATTACACTAGGAATAAAGATGAGGTAGGTGCTACATGTCTTATTTTTTACATTTACTATTATCTAGGGCATTTAGTAGACGCATTTACCCGAAGTGACTTACAATTAGTACATTTGTCAGAAGAAGGACATACATGTACAAAGTACTACAAACTACATTGTACTAAAAGTACTATTCAAGGACACTAGTTACCTTTAGCTCAGCCTCAGTAGGGATCAGTGAGAGCTCCTCTGGAGGCCCGCCCAGGAAGAGGGGGAGTCCTGTCTCCTCAAAGAGAGGACCAGGGGGTCCGGGCTGGAGGGAGAGCAAGGTCCTATTGCCCTGAACCTCCTCAATGATCTCCACCTCGCTGCCCGAGTCCTCCTCTTCCTCCTCCTTTTCTTCCTCAGATTCATCCGACCCCTCCTCCTCCTCATCGTCCTCCTCCTCTTCCTCCTCCTCCTCCGAGGGAGCGCTGGAGAGTTCCTCTGTGTCGTTGAGGCTCACCACAGCTGCAGATTGGAACCGGATGTTAGCAGAACACCAAAGAACAGGATGCCCACCACAGCAGGAGACGTTTAGTGAATCAGCTTATCTGTGTAGAGTAGAGGGTGAAGCGTGTGAGCGAGTGAGTGAGTGTGAGTGAGTGAGTGAGTGAGTGTGAGACTGAGTGAGAGTGAGTGAGTGAGTGAGTGAGTGAGTGAGTGAGTGAGTGAGTGAGTGAGTGAGTGAGTGAGTGAGTGAGTGAGTGAGTGAGTGAGTGAGTGAGTGAGTGAGTGAGTGAGTGAGAGAGTGAGAGAGTGAGAGAGAGAGAGAGAGAGAGAGAGAGAGAGAGTGTGCGTGCGTGCGTGCGTGCGTGCGTGTCCTCACAATGGGAGTCGCTGCCAGACAGCTCTGAGGATGTGATGGAGGTGACAGACTTCTGGCTGGTGAGGGTGGGGCCGTCAGCAGCAGGCTTGTTCTCTTCTGGGGCGTCACTAGGATCAGGGAGAGGAGTCAAACGCAGAACATTAAAACAAGCACCTCGACAGTCCGTCCTAGGGGCTGTGGGACGGGGCCTACCTGGTGAAGGAGGGGCTGTGGAACGGGGCCTACCTGGTGAAGGAGGGGCTGTGGGACGGGGCCTACCTGGTGAAGGAGGTCCAGTGGTCCGACGTGTCATGGATACCAGAGCGGGTCAGCAGGGGAGACGACAGGTCGTCACTGAACAGGTGGCGGTCCACGAACTCTGTGAGATCTACAGCAGAGGACATCATTACCATCACCGTAACATGATCTACAGCAGGACATCATTACCATCACCATAACCTGATCTAGAGCAGACCACATCATTACCATCACCATAACCTGATCTACAGCAGGACATCATTACCATCACCGTAACCTGATCTACAGCAGGACATCATTACCATCACCATAACCTGATCTACAGCAGGACATCATTACCATCACCATAACCTGATCTACAGCAGGACATCATTACCATCACCATAACCTGATTTAGAGCAGACCACATCATTACCATCACCATAACCTGATTTACAGCAGAGGACATCATTACCATCACCGTAACCTGATCTACAGCAGGACATCATTACCATCACCATAACCTGATCTACAGCAGGACATCATTACCATTACCATCACCATAACCTGATCTACAGCAGGACATCATTACCATCACCATAACCTGATTTACAGCAGAGGACATCATTACCATCACCATAACCTGATCTACAGCAGGACATCATTACCATCACCATCACCTGATCTACAGCAGGACATCATTACCATCACCATCACCTGATCTACAGCAGGACATCATTACCATCACCGTAACCTGATCTACAGCAGGACATCATTACCATCACCATAACCTGATCTACAGCAGGACATCATTACCATCACCCTAACCCTAACCTGATCTACAGCAGGACATCATTACCATCACCATAACCTGATCTACAGCAGACCACATCATTACCATCACCCTAACCTGATCTACAGCAGGACATCATTACCATCACCATAACCTGATCTACAGCAGACCACATCATTACCATCACCATAACCTGATCTACAGCAGGACATCATTACCATCACCATAACCTGATCTAGAGCACAGCACAGCATTACTATCACGATAAAATGCATGATCTACAGCAGAGGACATCATTAGCATCACCATAATCTAGAGCAAAGTCCCCAAATGATTACTATAGTAATCACTGTAGGATCTACAGCAGAGCACACCTAATCTTTACGCTCACTTATCTGTTCTATAGAAATGATTTAGAACGAATACGGTGGTCTCTTGTAGATGCTCAAAACTAATGTACAACAAATAGAGACGCAGCACATTTGGATCTCTCAATCAATAGTTTATAATTTTGTGGTAAAATTCAGTTTCCTAATTGTGACTGAAGCCTCACCTGTTGTGGGTTCCCGCTCCTCTGTGAGTTCCTGCTGGGGTTCTCTGGCTGGTGTTACCTCCAGGTGTTCGGTGAACTCTGAATACTCATAGGTCTTCTCCGTCCTGTCCACATCTTCTACACAGGCATCACGGACCACGGCGTCACCCGGTCCCTGGTCCCCGCCCGGACGCGGTGCCTCCTCCTCTTCGCTGTGACCTGGTTCCTGTGCTTCCATGTAGATCTCGCCGTCAAGCTGATCCGCCAACCCGCCGCCGCCCTCCTCCTCCTCCAGGCGGGTTTCTAGAACCTCCTCCTCCTCGTCCCCGTCCCTGTCAGCTTGTTGTGGACAAACCGTTTTGTCATCTTCTTCAGACATTATCTCTCCCTGGGCATCGTCTTCTTCACCCTTTTGTTGTTGTTCCTCCTCCTCTTCCTCCTCATGCTCCACCACCACCTCCTCCTCCTCCTCCTCCTCTTCTTCTTCCACCACCACCTTCTCCTCCTCCTCATCAGCGGAGGCGATGGACGTCTCGGTCACTACATCTTGTGGTGCTTTAATGTTCCCCGAGACTTCTGCTGCTGCTGCTTCCTCCTCCTCCTCCACCCTCTGCTCCTTCGGATCTTCACCAAGGGGCGCGTCGTGGAACTCCAGGGTGGAGTCTGACGACAGGACGGAGGTCAGGCTGGTCTCCAGACCCAGACCCAGGCTCAGTCGCCCCGGCAACGCCCCCGGCGGCAGTGACAGTGACAGCGCGGGCCGGGTCTCTGGGAGCTCCTGGATCGAGGACGCGTCGCTGTCCGACCCCCGCAGCAGCGGCGAGGGGACCCCGCCCGCCGGGGGCATGAACGTGACCCGCGGGGGCGGGGCCGGCGTCTCCTCCGCCTCGCCCGCAGCGGCGCCCCCTTCAGCCCGGGAGGCCCAGGGCTTCAGGGGGCCGCCGGGCAGTGGGGGGCCGCGCGTCAACAGGCTGATCTCACTGTCAGCCGCCGTCTACAAAGGAAAATAATAAAAAGGATGTGAACGATGGGGACATGCGGTGAAGGAATGCAAAACAGCTGAAGCTTTAGTTTGTCACGGAGGATCGATAAGGCGCCGGTCGTGCATCACGCTGAAAATTTAAGTACTCAGGCTTTAGTGCATTCTGTGTAGACAAAATACATTTGTATTTAATTTGCATTTTAATTTCCCTTCCTATAGGATAAGCCAATAAATGCACAAAATAAAAGGGTCCGTATGTCTAAAACGTCCACCAGCAGTAGTGCTACGGTGTGAGCCAACCCCATACCTCCTCAGACTACCACGCACCGACCGAACGAGGGAAGAAGAGGCCAAAGTACCAGTGAATAAGCAAAGCATTTATTGGTCAGCGGAGTAAGCAGTGATCCTCAGAGACGGAAGCTCTGGCCGCTGGGCTGAGGGTCGGCTCGGCTGAACCGCAGCCTCCTCTGGAACCGGCGCCCCAGGCTAGTCCCGGGCCTTACCCCATTGCTCCAGGGGGCCGGGCCCTTCCTCATCTCGGGCGAGGCCGTCTCCTCGATGAAGGTGATGCGGCTCTCCTTGCCGCCGCGGAGTGGGGGGGTGATGGAGCGGCCGGGCGAGGCCGAGGGCGTGGCCACAGGCGTGGGCCGCAGGCTGCTGCGCAGGATGGAGTGGGGCGTGAAGGCCGAGAACACGCTGCCCGACGCCACCAGAGCCCGCGCACGCTGATACCGCAAAAAAGTGTTGAAAATGTTTAAGTACCGGAGCAGAGGCTTTAAAACAGGACCTGAGAATCAACCTTCTACTGACTGACCATTTTATCTTAAAAACTCAACAGCACTACAAAGCTACGCTGAGTCACCTAGACCAGTGGTTCTCAAAATTATTTAATAAATATTTCAGGAAAATATAAGTATAAATTCATAAAATGAATTTTATATTCAGTAGGCTATTAAATTTCATTATCCTTAAAACCCAGTCTCCCCCATACCAGGATGGTTCGACCCAACCTGTCATATGCCACCTGGCATCACCTGTCAATCACTTGGATCAACGATGGCGTCGTGGTTGAAGTGTAGCAGCAATTCTTTTGAAAACACAGAGGGACAAGTGGCAAAGGAGGCCAAAACAAAAACGCTTTGCGCTGGTTAGGGGGTACTTGGCTGAAAAAATATTTCACAGGGGGTACATCACTGAAAAAAGGTTGAGAACCACCGACCTAGACTCTGCGTAGCCTCTGAAATAAAACGTGTAGTCACAGGTCATAGAAGACAAACATTAAAACACTCACCTTAACGACCTGCGGCGTGTGCAGCAGGCTGAGCTCAGGGGCCCGGACGATGCTTCTCGGGGGGGCCCCCTGAGAGCCAGGGGCCCTGAGGGGGCTGAGGAGGGACCGGGGGGTCTGGCTGGAGGGATGGACCACCAGGTCCACCAGCCTGCTCCACACAGGAGGACAGAGGGTGAAGAGCAATGGTAAGCAAACCAGAGTATACACACACACAACTTCACACAACTTTCAGATCAGTGATTCAAACGTCCATTTTTCTACACGTTGATAACTTCAGCTTAATGGATACAGATCCTCAGGGATCCAGACGCCTCCGCTGTGTGCGCCTCAGTGTACCTGGACTTTCTCCTGGCGGTCATGGCGATGGGCGTTCCCAGGAATGGATCACTCAGGGTGTGGGAGTAGGGCCTGGAGCTGGGGCTCAGGGCCTCTGAGGCCCTGGGACTGGAGGGCAGGAAGAGATGGAGGAAAGGCTTAAGGTTAGTCGTGTGTCCCAAGAGATTCATTAACTTTCAGTAGCTCTATCTGTGAACGAGTGAGAGGGGGGGGGGGGTGATGGTGGTGCTGGTGTTGAACTCACCTCCTCAGCGGGGAGGAGGTGGGCGTGGCTCCTTTGCCTAGCCACACCTCCTCGATCTTGGTGAGCACGTTGCTGATGAAGCCGGCCCGTGACATCACCTTGTCGTTGGCCGAGCGCTTGGCCATGCTGGACAGCGGCTGGGGGCGGTTCACTGGAACCAAACAACGGGTTTATATTAGGGGTGGGAATCACAGGGTACCTCACGATACGATACGATACGATACATGGCCCATGACACAGATAATATCACAACACAGAGATTCTGCAATAATCAATATATTGTTAGACAATCCTATAACGATACATCACGATATATGTCTAACAATGAATACAAAATGACTGAAAGGTTCAAGTGCTGGATTTCGGTCTTTCACCTTATTTTATTAATTAAAATATTGATATTTGGCGCCAGTGTATCGATTCTCGTATCGCGCGAAGAAGGGTGAGGATATCACAGCCCCGAGATTTTGTCGCACCCCTAGTTTTCATACTCT